>NC_133325.1:709136692-709266961 GCF_042186555.1 Aquarana catesbeiana
GCGACACTGGCGACAGGGGGTGATCAAGGGGTTAAAACTTTATTGGGGGGGGTTAGGGGGGTACCCTAGACCTACAGGGGGCTAACACTCACTGTCCTACCACAGTAACTGTCACAAACTGACACTATGCAGTAATCAGGAAAAAAAAAAAAAAAAAAAAAAAAAAAAAAACCTGCTTGGAAAACCTGCTTGGTGTCAGTTTGTGACTGGGGGGGGGGGGTGATTGGGGGTGTTTAGTGTGCCTGGCATGTTCTACTGTGTTGTGTGTGAGTGTTGGTGCACTTACATGTCGTCTCTCCTCGGCGCTGGAACAGAAACATCACATGACAGTAAGGAACATGCAGAGTTGTAGGCTGAATAGACAAGCTTCCCTGACAACTGGGGAAAAGACACGCACATCCGGGAGGTGACCTTCCCCCAACACCTGCCAACACTGACAGAGAAACTTTCAGAAATTGCTAAAACAAATCCCTTAACACCTCCTGAGGGGCCCTTTGGGGGTTGCAGGCTCCCGATTTTGTGTCACATGGCTTTGCCCCCCAGATCTAAGTTGTGCCCCCCCAAAGCCCCCTAACCACCCCATCCGCACTGAATGCTATGCCCGCTGTTGAGCTTCTTTCCCAGTACAGCACTCTATACTGCTGCTCCTCCGCAGGGCTGAAATCACCTTTACAACACAGCCAGTCAGCCATGATCTGCACAGGGTGTATCTGCCTACTGATACTACACTGCCATTCCGACCAGGGGATTTCACGGGTCAGAAGGGCAACATAAAAGCCAGTAACACCCTGTGAAGGCTAATAGACTGTGTGTAAAGGAATGTGATTTCAGCCCTGTGTATTGTGGGGGGGGGGGGGGGGGGGGGGGGGGCTTTTTAAAGTGCTGGAACGGGAAAGGACCTGTCAGAGGTCCCTGTCCTCTGATTCTCCAGCGGTGATCCCTGTCCTCTAATGTAAGGAGGAACTCTGGGAACTTTAAACTCTTAAGCCACTTTGAGTTTCTTGGCGTGCAGTGGGTGTATCTGCACACACGGTGGAAGTGGTAGGTGGTAGTGGCGGGGGCCCAGGTCAACTTTTGCATCGGGTCCCACAAGCTTCAAGCTACGCCTTTGATTCTACCCTCATCACATACAATGGGGAACCAAAAGCCCTGCATTGTACGTGAGGGCCCATCCACAACCAAAAGCATTTGAGAGAAGAGGTTAAAACCCACACTTGCTGGAGCAAGAAATAACAGAGGGAAACAGGAAATGGAAAGTCGTTTATTAATAACCAAGCCAAACATGACCACAAGACTTTTAGGCTCTCACAAAAAATAACATATCGTAAGTATTACAGCTTATTCCTCTAACTCTGGACCTTCATTTGACCTTGGCAGTGCAGGAAGGTGGTCAATGCAAGGGTATTTTTGTTGTGTAGTTCCTGGAGCTCAGCTTTAGGTAAGTATATAGTAGTAAGTATAGTAGGCTTCATTGATATGCAGCCCTAGTCCTAATAACCTAGGGATGTCCACTAAAAGTGGACTTTTCTTTTAAAAGAATATATTTTTAATGAAGAATCACTATGCTAATGAAACAATTACCTAATCTCACATGATGCCATCATTTTGAGGGTCCTAGGCTGCTTAGTAGCTGCTTAACCATTGGAAAGGACGGAATCAGCTTTGGTTATTATAGGTAATTATAGGGCGCCAACAATTTGCACAGCACTTTGCATTCATTCCCTGCCCTCAAGAGCTTACAACCTAAGGTCCCTATAATTACATGCAAACCTACAAGCATGTCTTTGGAGTCTGGGGGAAATGGAAGTACCCAGAAGAAACCCACACAAGCATAATGAGAACATACAAACTCCATGCAGATGGTGTTGGAATTTAAACCAGTGACCCAAGGGTGCAAGGCGGTAGTGCTAACCACTGTGCTTTCCATTTTACCAGTAAGTTGAAAGCAGCTATTGAAAACACCAATGAATGCAGTCATGCATTTAAAATGTTACTAAACCCAGGACCCTGCATTCACTATATCTGGTCTCCCACAGTACACAGAACATGGAAATGCAACTATTTTAGTAAATATAAACTACTAAATACCTTTTCTCATCAGCAGGTAGAGCAGTCTTGTGACTTCTATCAGTGCCTGGCTAAAGCTTGTAGGAGGAGGCTTCATTCTACTCTGACTGTCCTATGAAGCTGCAGGACCCGAGACCCTCTGTCTGGACAGTGCTGATTGGTCCTGTGCTGATCACATGCACCCTCCCAAGAAAAACTCTCTAGCAATACACATTAAATGGAGCATGTGCAGAATGACTCCAAAGGCTCTGTCTTATCAGGTGATGGTTTGGGGACTGTGGAAGAAGGGCAGGATCAGAGAAGACAGGATCAAACAACCTTTTTACACAATGCAGAGGATTACCCCCTTAGGTTCCACAGTAAGTAAAACAAGCATGCTGTACTGCATATACAGGCTGATTTTAATGTTGTTGGTTTAGTAACACTTTAATAAATGCAACTAGCATGAATGCCTAAATTTGATTTGCTTTCAGCTTTGTCTAATCCCATGTACAGGAGGACTCAGAAGGGGGGAGACAGGGGCAAGTAAGGGGACCTGCATTTATATGTGCTGACATGGAACATATTGAGAGGAGGAGAGAGCAGAGGTATGACCTCATCTGTCTGTTACTGCTCCTTTACTGTCCAATTACAGGCTGACAGGCTAGGGTCAGGGTGGTGTGTTGCTTAAATGCAGCAAAGAAAAGTCACCATTCTGAAATAGTTAAAATGAAATAGTTAAAATATGAAATAGTTAAAGCTGAACACATATATATCTCTCTATCTCTATCTCTATCTCTATCTCTATCTCTATCTCTATCTCTATCTCTATCTCTATCTCTATCTCTATCTCTATCTATATTGTAATGTTTGGGGTATTTAGCTCAAGCGATAAATGCGTTTTTAGTGCAGTGAGTCCACCTCAGACAGGCATTATAGTTAAGGGCCTGGTAGCCCACGTTTATTAAACCAAAAAAAACAAAAGCAAAAAGGTCCATTCAGGATTCCCACGCAGGGGTTTAACTTCATTAAGAACTCCAAAAATAAGGAAAACATACCAAGCCACCTGGCTCTCTTGTCAGCAGTTCCTCTGCTTGCTCTCAACAGATTTGCCAATTCTTTACAGCCCCCTGGACTCACTGGCTTCCTCAGTCTCCCCGACTCTCAAGGCTGGCCAGCCTTTCCCAGTCCCTGGGCAAAGAATCCCCTTTACATAGGCTGCAGACTCCCACAGGGCAGACCACTCTCCAGACACAGGTCTGTCTTCACACAGCAGTAGCAACAAGCTACACACACTCCACCTTCCTCCACCCTCTGCTCTCACTAGCCCCTCGTTATATGGGCTGTGTGCACCTGGGCACACAACCTGCTGGCTCTCCATAAGACATGGACACAGGGTTAGAGATCCCATCCCTTTTCCCAGTGACAGGGACTATTACATATCCCCCCCCTTTGTTTCGATCCGGAGGGAGGAACACCAGCACCCGTCATGGTTGGGACACCTCTGTGCTGGCTGTCAGCCACGTAGGCCCAACCTTTTTTTCGGGTGCGCTTCCAGGTACGTCCCACCCTGGATCTTAACAGGGTCCTACATTTCCCTATACTCCCCCCTTGTTTCGCACCGGAGGGAGGAACACATAAACCAGTCACTAAGAATGGGACACCTCTGTGCCAGCCATTCGCTGCGTAGGCCCATTTCTTTTTCCGGGTATGTTTCCACCAGCACTTCACCTTGAACCATGGGCTCCCACTAATCTCTCTATCCCTTCCACCTTCTGGCCACGGGATCCTCCTTTTCCCTCCCACAGACCTACTCTCCTGGGACTGTTGGGGACCCATTTCCGTGAAATCTGTCAGGGACTGACCCCTCTCACTACCTGACGCAACACTAACCAACAACATCTGTTTATCAGGTTCACTAACCCCTGTGTGGTTACCCTTGGCAACCAAATCATCTGAGATCAACACCACATACTTCTGTTTAACCTCGATAGCAATGTTCCACAAGGGGTTATTTAATTCAATATTATCATCATCAAGACCTCTTGTCACCTGGTTTGCTAGGACAGGGTCTACGGAGGGACCATCTACAGGCAAGCAGTTACTCCCTATGGGACATTCCCGCAGTTTCACATCGCTCCCGGTTGTCCAACACTCCAATAGCGACTGTCCTACCAACACACATTTTGCGCCACATTTTTCCACACCAATCTCTTTAACCATTTCTGTGTCCATTGGTACCTCAACCAATACCTCTGAGTTGTCCAACAGTGCTCTACAGTGCTTCTCATACACTTTTTCATTACAGTTACCAACACTGCCATTTCCTGTCAAAGTGTCTCCGGGTACCTCAAACTGCACCTCCCTGCGAGTGATGGATTGAATTCCCACTACTGCTGCGTCTTTTCCGGGCCCTTCCCTTTCACGAGGTCTAGCGGGTGAGACAGCACACGCGCCATGTACCAACCACTGCTCAGCTGCACCTCGGATCGCACCAGCAGGAATGCACCTCATCACACCAGCATACGGAGAGACTTCTACTATGTCTATCATTTCTGATTCCTTTAGCAGTTCCCCTGAACGCCTTCCGCACATAACTGTCGCTGGAAGCATTCTCGCAGAGAACTGCGAGACCACTTTCTGCAAAAGTAACCAACATTGCAGTAACCAATTTTTATCAACATTGCTTAACATCGCCTGTACCACGTGTCTCCACTGATTGGTACTACGCAGTACAAGGTCGCCCATCTGCGGTGGATACATGCAGGTATACAGCGGAAAGATTTTCACCAATTCCAACAACATCTCAGTTATTTCTAGACATGCCACATCTAAACACAGAACTCTAGGGACTTTTACCTTACTAACGACGTGGAGGGGCTCATTTGCTAAGGCTTGAGAGGCCGAGACACTCAAAGAGACCTCCACCTCAGAGGCCACTGACAAAACTTGCGGCTCCCCATGAGCACTGCAAATCGCATGTGTCACACTCATCCTCTCATTTTCAGCAACACTGAGCCCTTCCATGTCCCTATCCATTATCCCATCATCCTGACACTCAACATTACTCATCTCTTTTGCTGTGGACAAAACTTCTGCTATATATGCGCCCTTTTCCGATCCTTCCGCCTGGAGGGGGTTAAGTTCTGCAACAACCAACGCACCTGTGTCTACTGGCTTTGCAGCCTCTCCATTTGTCACAGCAGCAATAGTGTCCAGCTTACTATTACCTTCAGAAATTTCTTTCCACCACGCTATCACCTTAATGGCGAGACTATCCCAGTCTATCCTGTCTGTGCTCCAGTCATCAGCACTCTGTAGTACTGCTCCCTCTGCCCATGGAGACACAGGTGGACAGAGTGGTTTAGCAGCAGACAATCTGCACCAGTCACTGTCAACCACATCAGATTGTGATAATACATACTCCCTCATTTGAGCTATTTTCCCATTGTTTTCCACCTGAGCAGTATCAGAGCTGTCCTGGAGCCCCGCCGGCTCCAACACTGGGAGTCCTCCTGAGATTTCCTGGGACAACTCTGCTGCACTACCTGTGGTTACCATGGGAGACACCAAACCATCAACATTGTCAGTAATACACTTTTCAACATCATCATTACTTTTGAATACATCACAATAAGTACATGTATCATCAGCCATAGACATAGCAGTGTTATAAGCTTTAACAGGCTGTTTTTGGTCAGAACACACAGCACCCCGTGTAACGCTCAGCACACCACCCTTCCTCTCCAAAGGCATTCTTTTGCCCACTAGGGCGGCTCCACAGTTGTCCTGGGAAACCATGTGCCTCACCACTGCGGGCTCCTGGGAGATTTCCCTGGGCATCTCTGTAGCACCTGTCACTAGGGAACCTGGCACACAAACTGTATTGGTCACCCCTAGGTTACCACTTCCAGCACTCTGGTGGATTACACCAGGTACATACAGAGTCCAGTCTTTTTGAGTTCTTAACCTTGCTGCAGGTTGAGCTTCAACCTGTGTCTCCCCACTACTCGGGGTAGCAAACTGCAGCAAGTCCATTTTTACCACTTCTGCTGATCTCCCAGCCGGATATACTCCCACTTCACTGGGATCAGTCCCGCAAACTGCAACAGTCTTACCATAATCTGTAGCAGGTAACTCTGGCTTCATTTGAGTACGTTGTCTATCCTTTATCGCACTTTTACTGACTAACTCTCCCTGGTGGCCATGGGATGAAACTGCAGCAGCCACTTCTGACTCCTTAGCACCCCCTGCAGGCACAACAGGTACTTCCTCACTGTTGCCAGAGGTGACTGAAAATAGGTTTGCACAAAAATCTGGGCTTGCAGACAAAGACTTCTGCCCAGTAACCACATCTCCAGGCATGTTCCATAACCTGGGACAAGAAAAAATTTCATGCCCCAGTTGACCACATTCCAGGCATGGTACATTTTTACACATATCTTTAATGGGATGCCGCTCCACATCTCCACTGTATCTCCTCCTTCCGGTTAACACCCGATCCCTTGTTGCTAAGGGAGATGGCACTCTTCCAGCTGTACTTTGCTGACTCTCCCAAAAGCAGCGACTTTGCGCTCCTTGAAGCATTGTTGCTTTAAACATGCCACGATCCTCTGTCGGCAATACGTTTCTCGCGTAGTCCACAGACTTGACATCACTGCCGTTGCTACGGGCAACCACATACTTGTCAAACTTCTGATAAGCCTTTTGGACACTCCTGGGACTTAAATCAGGCTTTCTAAACATTGTTGCAGACCTCTGTCTGGCCGTGTCGCCTTGTATTGGAGACTGAGACAAAGGGCACTTGGAGATAACATGCCCCCACTCTCTGCACCGAAAACAGCGCTCTTGCTTCAGAGCCTTGACAGGGCTTCCCAAATTGCATCCTCTTGTAAGCTTGGGACTTTGCACCTTAATAGCTGGCCTGCTTGCACCAGCGTTGCCAGGGGCAACAGCATGCACTTCCCCTTTAAGTGTAGCAAAAAACAGTCTGCAATGTTCTCCGGCAGGCTCAAACTCTTGCTTCATCTCTGCAGTCACTCCACCACACTTTTGCGCTTTCCAGCAAAAAATGAAGCACTGTTACTTTAAAGCAAGTTGCTTTTCACTTCATGCAAGCTTTCCTCACCTGCACAGTGCACACACAGATTGTGCTGTCTCATGCACACAAACACAGTTCATCAATTTAACTTCTGCGCAATGCAGTTTGCCTGGCTGCCACACACCGCTAGCAGCAATTCCTGAAATGACTCACTACGGGCGCAGAGACCCGGACTTCACCGTCTGTCTGCCCGCATTCGAACACCACTTGTAATGTTTGGGGTATTTAGCTCAAGCGATAAATGCGTTTTTAGTGCAGTGAGTCCACCTCAGACAGGCATTATAGTTAAGGGCCTGGTAGCCCACGTTTATTAAACCAAAAAAAACAAAAGCAAAAAGGTCCATTCAGGATTCCCACGCAGGGGTTTAACTTCATTAAGAACTCCAAAAATAAGGAAAACATACCAAGCCACCTGGCTCTCTTGTCAGCAGTTCCTCTGCTTGCTCTCAACAGATTTGCCAATTCTTTACAGCCCCCTGGACTCACTGGCTTCCTCAGTCTCCCCGACTCTCAAGGCTGGCCAGCCTTTCCCAGTCCCTGGGCAAAGAATCCCCTTTACATAGGCTGCAGACTCCCACAGGGCAGACCACTCTCCAGACACAGGTCTGTCTTCACACAGCAGTAGCAACAAGCTACACACACTCCACCTTCCTCCACCCTCTGCTCTCACTAGCCCCTCGTTATATGGGCTGTGTGCACCTGGGCACACAACCTGCTGGCTCTCCATAAGACATGGACACAGGGTTAGAGATCCCATCCCTTTTCCCAGTGACAGGGACTATTACAATATATATATATATATATATATATCCATATATATATATATAGATGTTCAGCTTTAACTATTTAATTGCTTTAGATTGAGGTAATACATTTACCAATGACTGTTTATTTAGCACTGGCTGCACATTAATGAATGGGTGGCTGTGTAGCAAAGGTGAGAACAAAGCATGCCATTAAAACTTTGCCGGAGGGAAGAGATTTAAATAGAAGTAGTCTGTGTAATTGTGTAGACACAATGGAATAACAGAAGGTATTGCTCAGCAAGCCAGATGTTTCTAATTCGATTGTAATGAATGTAAGCATTTGTTTCTTTCTTCTGAAAATCAATACAAAGCTAAGGTTTTGGTCTGTTAAAACAACAAACTGAATAAACATCCATTTTCTTGTCTTTCCATTATGTGTTACTTTCTCAAAGTGCATTCACATCTGCATTCATTTCTTTAGAATATGTCCGAAACCTAGCTGTAGTACAATCTGCCATATTGGAGATAGAGTCAATGTATTATCAAAGTAGTCAGTAATATTGAAACAATATGAAAAATGTCTCCACTCCCCAAATTTCTCTGAAAGCTATTCCTAGAATTTCAGAAACTGACCAATAATCACATGCATGCTCATAATCAGAAGAATCGCAGTGTCCGCATTTTATGGTCATTCTAACAGCTTGTTTACAGTAGCAGATCGCTTTTCAGAGGGCGTTTGACAGGTAGTGAGGAGGTGTTAACCCCACCCCCCCCCCACCCCACACACACACACACACACACACACACACACACACACACACAGTGTATGGCCAGCTTTAGACAGCTGTCACCAGAACATGTGTCCCCATTGTAAGATTTATTCACACCTCTTGATTTTATGACAACTCTAAGGGCCAGTTCACACCACATGCAGTCCAGTGCATTTTTTCCCAATTTTTTTTTTTCTCTGACACTTCTTTTTTTTACATGCAGCTGTCAGCTGGGAATCCCCTGGGTTTTCCAGCCATGTAAGTCAATGTGCCGGATGATGTCAGTGGTTGGTAAGGATGCTGATGCTTCCTTAGCAACCAATGACAGTCGGAAGCTGTCAGGTTCATTATCCGAACAGCCAGTGCTCAGTCAAAACTAGCAATTAGGCTGAACACTAAGCTCATCCCTAGGTAACTATGTAAAGCAGAACTTTGGGTTAACAACTATATTCCACATTCTGCCTATTCATCCATCCAGTGCGTTATTTATTTTAATTTTTTTTTATTGTTTTTCAATTTCTATGTACCAATTTTAAAAGTCTTTGGCCTGTCTGGTGAGGTTACAGGTCCTTCTTCTATGCCACTGGTGGGTAGTCCTAACAACTGCACTGAACAGTGCTTATATAATGAAGACATGATGACGTCTCCCTAGGGGTGGGTCTACATTAATATCCTTGGTTCAGAAGAAATGGATTGAATTACGTTGGTTACCATTCAACTTTGAAGATTGAGAGCATCTAGTTGTGGAAATAAGTTACTGCAGCACAGCTCCAGACTAAAGGTGAGTAATGTGGTGAAAGCCGCTTTAATTTTCTACATATACCTTTGGCCATTTTTTTTTTGTAATTGGAGTTCTGCTTAAAATCCTATTTTTTCTATGATAGGCTTCTTTTCAAACCGTGTTTTCACTAGATTGAAAGGTTGGTGAACTATATCATCTCATATTCCTTCCTCCAAACACAAAACACATTGTTTTCATATAAACATACTATTTAAACTGATTCCTTCTACGTTAGGCTGACTCCAGACAAACCACTAAATACCCAACTTAGCCAAAGAACGGCTTTACACTGATCCACTGCACTTTGGCTGCAGCGTGGGTGCAGTGCAGGGTCCCCATGGTTTTCATGCAGGTTATCTGCACTTTCCCATAGACTTCTTTTATGTCCCATGGTCTTGGTGCACTTTCTGAAAGCGCACTAAAAGTACTGCATGCAAGACTTTTGGTGCGCTTTCAGAAAACGCACCAAAAACGCTTAACATAATAGAAGTCTATGGGAGAGCCCAGCTAACCTGCACAAAAATTGCGAGTACACTGCACTGAGGCCAAAGCACAGCGAATAAGTGTGAAGCCACCTAAAGTATTTAATTTGTACTCTTGTGATCCAGACACCTCCTTCACAGAGCACAGCCAGATTCTGAACTCTTCAAATTAGACTGAAGTTCAGATATAGTTCCTGGCCTATCCTAAGCTGTGTTAGGTTAAGGACGGAGCATCAGCACACTGATGGGATCATCACTCCACACTCAGGAATTGCTTACGCCTAGTACACGCGGACCGAGTTTCGGCCACATCAGCCGGTTCAATAGAAATGGGCCGATATTCCACCTATATGTTTGTCACATGGCTTTGACAGAAGCCGGCCTGTCAAAGGCTCATGACCAAAAAAGGTCTGCCAACTGGCTCCCGGATTGTTAGTACAACGGCTCCGATCTGAGCTGTCAGTTTTTTCGTTCAGCTTGCTGGGTTGAATGAAAAAAAAAAACAGTGGTGTGTACCAGGTTAGATGGACTACCCTATACAATGCAGTGTATCCTGACTGCCTCTCTCACGACCGGACTTTACGGCATACTTGGTCCTGCGGACCGGAGTCGATCGGACAATTTGATCGTGTGTGGGCTCCAGCTGACTTTTTTTCCCCAAAAGTTTGACAGACCTAGAAATGAAACATGTTTCAAATCTTTTCGACGGACTCCAGTCCGGTCGAAAAGTCCGCTCGTCTGTATGCTAGTCCAACGGACAAAAACCGATGCTAGGGCAGCTATTGGCTACTGGCTACCAACTTCCTTGTTTTAGTCCGGTCGTACGTAATCACGTACGAATCCGTCAGACTTTGGTTGATCGTGTGTAGGCAAGTCCGTTTAGTCGTGAAGTCCGTCGTAAAGTCCGTCGAAAAGTCCACCGGACATAGTCTACCGTAAAGTCCGGTCGTATGTACGCGGCATGAGTGTTGAAGGCTGATATCAAAACTGAGTAAGGTAGTTATACTAGCTTTATCTAAAATGCGTTTTATTATTTTTTTGATAAATCCACTAACAGAATAAAAGCTTTTATTTTATTTTATTTTTTATTTATCTGCTGGAGTTACGCTTCAACATGCCCCACCTGAATCAGTGGTCCTGAATATTTATGTCAGTATGGCTTCAACCTTTTTTCAGTCAAGGCATCCTTTAAAAATTATGAACAGATTCAATTTTAAAATGTAAAGACTATTCAGTTTTACCTAATGCAGCTAAATCCACAAAAGTAGGACACCCAGCGTTAGAGGGGATTTATTCTTTCAAAGCAAATACATTTTTGCAAACTGGTACGGACTAGTATTCCAATGTTTCTCTCCCTCAGTTTTTTTTCCATCACTCAGCCAATATGAGCCCAATGCTGATGGAGAAGGGCAGGAGAGGGGCATACAAGGATGCTGTGCAGGCAACTGATATCCTCCATATCAACTAATACAATTTTTGGGCAATTTTTAGGCATTTTGCCAAGGCATCCCTGAAGAAACCTCAAGGCACCATGGTTGGAAAAGGCTGATTTATGTAATGGGACCTACCAGTTGGACTTTGAGAGGCCTCATTCAAATGGGCCAATGACGCGCATAGTCCGTGAATGAGCGCATTGTCTATGAAGCTTTGGCTGTCAGGTTATGCATGTAGGCAGCAGATCCAAACTGTCTACATTTAGAGATGCTCACCCACTTGGCTGTCAAATAAGGACAAATGGCTGTGTTCCTACAGCCGCTGCGTTCCAAAAGACATGAATGGGCTCCCTGCATGTTGCACCGGACAGGACCATATTACTGAGCCTGCACTGCCCAGGGGTCCTAGGTGCACATGGTACTCCATCAGGGTCAGCTCCATCACTCCAATGATCTAGGGTAGGGATCTTCAAACGATGGCCCTCCAGCTGTTGCAGAACTACACGTCCCATGAGGCATTGTAAAACTCTGACATTCACAGACATGACTAGGCATGATGGAAATTGTAGTTTGTGAACAACTAGAAGGTCATCATTTGGAGACCCCTGATCTAGGGAGATGTGGCAGGCCAGCAGTGCTGAGGTCAGGTAGAAGGAAGGTTGGTAACTGCAGTCTGCCCACTGCACATGCAGAACTTAGCACTAGGAGCGGGGCTTGGGCTGAGCAGGCACTGGTCCGGTGGTATCCTCCGTTGCCATCTTCGGACTCAGCTGGGCTGTCACCTGAGCCTCTCTGAGTGATCACTTCTGAATGTCAGCCACTCCGCCTCCACCCGCCACTCAGCCGGGACTCTGTGGCTGGGAGCAGGTGCACAGTGAACTGTGGTGTCTGTGGCTACTAATTCTGCAGACTGGATCCTGAAGAAGCCCATCTCCTGTTTTTGGGCAAAACGAGTTAATCCATGACCCATAAATTCTTTATTATGCATTGTTTGCACAGAATGATTGTATATTGTTCATGTTGATGTAATGTGTATTTATGATATCATACATGTTTTTTAAATTTTGTACAAAAAAATTTAGATGAGTCTTTTGAAAGTGGTTGTAAACTCTCCCCCACAACTTTGTTCCATGTAAATCAGCATAAAAAAAACCCCTAATGAACACTGCTTGTAGATATCTCCTTACTTGCTTAGTATTGTTGTAATCCTTTTTATTCTTAGGAATGACGTCACTGAGCATGCCCATATCTCCCCTGATTTACGGCACACTCTGTGTGCTTATCTGTCTGTCTATTATCAGGACTTCCTATGGCACAACAATGAAATCCTGCGAGACTGCATAATCACTCAGAGCTTCCTACTAGACCCCATGTGACCATGTGACATCACATGGAGTGTAAACTTGGGCATCGGACAGCATTACTGCAGTATTTTCAGCTGAAGCTGATAAGACTGACATAGGCAAACACTAGATAATCAGCACAAGTAAATACTATGTAATAAAACAAGTCAGCTATGAGCAGGGAAGCAGGGTTGCCATAGAAACGTTGGATTGAGAAGGAGGCTTGATTAACAGTACAGGAAGTGCTCAATGTAAGGGTGGAAATACAATCTACTGTGGACTCAGAAAACAATACTTAAGATGGAGCTACCTTACCCCTGGAAGCAATTTTTTTTTTCTTTAAACAGTAAGTAATATGCGATTTGGGCTGGATTACAG
Source organism: Aquarana catesbeiana (assembly GCF_042186555.1). Taxonomy (NCBI): domain Eukaryota; kingdom Metazoa; phylum Chordata; class Amphibia; order Anura; family Ranidae; genus Aquarana; species Aquarana catesbeiana. The sequence goes on from NC_133325.1 coordinate 709,149,773, forward strand.
TGGCTATAGTTTGATAATTACTTATTATAATGGACTAAATGAAAAGAAGCATCAGAGTGGGAGAGTTTACTTCCTCTTTAAATTTATACTGTAGTAGTTGATACTGCATTTGGCACTTAAAAATCCCCCTTTCTTTCCCACAATCTCCCAATTTTAGGGATTTGTGGGGATCCCCATTTCAATATGCTTAATTTATTGTAGGGGATTGTGCTAGTTTTTGATGATAGGTTCCCCTCCCACCCAACCATATAACCTGCATAGTTAACCTCCTTTAAAGCAGAATTAAACTGCATGGATTTTTTTAAAAATAAACCAGCCCCCTGCAGGTTTATGCCATAATGTGCTAGTATGCTCTGCACATTATGATAGACTTATGCCGCGTACACACGAGCGGAATTTCTGACAGAAAGAGTCCAATGGGAGCTTTTCATCGTATATTCCGACTGTGTGTATGCCCCATTGGACTTTTCCTGTCGAAAATTCAGACGGACTTAGATAGAGAACATGTTCTATATTTTTCCGATGGAACAAATTACTATCGGAAAAAACGATCGTCTGTATGCAGTTCCGACGCACCAAAATCGACGCATGCTCTGAAGCAAGTACGAGACGGAAGCTATTGGCTACTGGCTATTGAACTTCAGTTTTCTAGTCCCGTCATACATGTTGTATGTCACCGCGTTCAAGACGGTTGGAGTTTAGTGTGACCGTGTGTATGCAAGACAGCTTGAGTGGAATTCTGTTGGAACTCCGTCGGAAAAACCTTCAGAGTTTATTCCGACGTCAAAACCGGTCGTGTGTACAGGGCATTAGACTTACCTGCCAAAGGAAGCCCTCCAGCACTGTGCTGTCATTGCTCTGGTACTTCCATCTTCTCCCTGTCTTCCTTTCAGGTTCACGCTGTTCGGACAGCTTTAATTTGCCAGGCACAGAGCGGGTGCTGTAAATGTACTTTGACGTGTGCATGCGCAGCCCAGTATACATTACTACTAACAGGTGGGGGAAGCATTTATGGAAGAAGAGACTGTTATGGTCTGCCTTCACAAAACCCCTACCTGTCAGCTTGCTTTTAAAAAAAAAATATATATTTTGTGTTTAAAACTGCTTTAAGCTACTTCAAGTTTCTTTTGCATTCCTAATGACTTGTATGGAGAAAACAGCTTTTCTAAAGCAAACAAAAACCTGTGTCTACAGTTCCAAAATATGTGAAGCATACATTCTTAGCACGCCTTGGGGCTAGGATAAGTGAACTCCTGTGCAGGAGAGGGAGTTACATAATTCTGCAGCTGCCAATCAAGATAGCCGAAGACCATCACACTTGAAAAAAGCTTGAGAGACAATGCCGGTGTTCTCCCGAGAAAGTTCCCCTCGGCGGATAAGGAGTCGGCAGAAATAGCCAAAGCCGAATAGTTGGAAATCAGCTGTACACGGCGCCTGTAAGAGGGCCCCTGGCGGGCTCTCTTTGCTCGCCACGCTTCGGGCACGGCCTCGCTTCGCTTGGCTCTTTTTTATTCTCCCTCTAGGTCCACTTGGATGGTGGGGCTAGAACCTGGACCTAGGGCGCAGGCGCCGTGTACAGCTGATTGAAGATTTTCAGCTTCGGCTATCTTCGGCGGCTCATAGTAGTTTGTACTGCGCAGGCACTGCGCCTGCGCAGTACAGGGGGGGTCTTTATCCGCCGGGGGAACTTTCTCGCCAAGACACCGCCACCTGCAAGGGAAATTCTCTTTACAGAAGAAAGGAAGTGTGAAAATAGTGTGCCTATTTCTGTGTCTAAACCACAATTGGACTTTTGATTGCTGGTTTTTTCTTTTTTTTTTTTTTTTTTAATAATTTCTTTTTTTAATTTTAGAATGGGGAACTTGCTACAATTTCACACACATTTTGAAACTTCATCCATACTACAGAAGGCAAATGAAAGTGATATCTTGAACTATGCATATGTTTTTAATTGAACATCTTCTTTAAAGCGGGAGTCCGGCGACCAATCTTTTTTTTTTTTTTTTTAGGTCATTGAGACACTTTGCTAATCCGAAAATAATACTCATAGTTTGGGTGTAATATTTCCGCCTCTGTCTGTTTTCGTACTGAAGAATAACTTTAAAAATGTGATTCTGGCTGTTTCCATCTTGCTTGTGGACATGTGAAGCCCACAAGCATTGATTTCCTGGATGCGGTGAATGCTGTTCATTCACAGCTTGTTCACACGCATGATCATTGTTCCCGCACTGAATCTTGGGAAGCCTGACACTAAGCTCCCAGGAGACAATGCGGTGCCGTGGAAAGGCAATAAACACGCCTACTCCCATGGGAGGAGAGACAGGAAGTGCCACAATAAAGTACAATATAAAGGTAATTACAGCGATAAAAATTTTTTTCATGCAGCATTTGAACATCTATGCAATTACCTGAAGGGGGTAAGATTAAGTTAAAAATTTGAGTGAAACCCCGCTTTAAGATATAAATTCTAAAGCCTAGTACACACAGGTGAAATGTCGGGTGGCATCGGCTGGTTCAATAGAAATCGAATGACATACAGCCCACGTGTGCTGCAGCCGGGCCGACAGAAGTCATTTTTCGGCTGGCTTCAGTCGAAGGGGCATGATCGAAAAAGGTCTGCAGACCGGCTCCTGATCAGTGCTCTCAGCCAATGGCTGAGTGTTTTGGCATGGGGAGGTGGGGGCTGTCCTGACCCCCTGTCCGAACACAATAGAACTTAAAGGGAGATTGCGGTACTAACTTTGCATAGTTAGTACAGCGGCTTCAACCTGAGCTGTCAGGTTTTTTTTTCGTTCAGCCCGCTGGGTTGAAGGAAAGAAACTAGTAGTGTGTACGAGGCTTTACCTTCAAGTGCTGTGAAATTTACTTGTCTCCTTTGTTCTATCACGGGAACTAGTCTCACCAGTGTCAACTGACTAGGCTCCTACTCACAATTTTCTAGTTCCATTTAGCCTGCTTTTTGTATATGTGCTCCCAGCAGTCCTATGCCCACCCAGCCACACCATATTGCTTAGAGTAACAGCAATGGTTGTCAATACCCAGTTTACTAGGGAGAAAATACTACAGAGTTTTTCAGTTATTATTATTTTATAGCACATCACTTAAAAAAAAATGGAGAAAGACACTACAGTTACAATACAATTCAATACAAGTAAACTCATAGAACAAGATGGAGGCATTAACATAACCTTTCAGGGCCCAGTTCATTAGCGCTTACAATCTGTTTGATAATTATTTCCACCCAGTGAGCTTAAAGCTTAGTATGCATGTACCAAAATTTGGCTGGTTCAACAGGCTTTTGGTATGTGTATAACCATCTCTGTTCAACAGAAGCTGGTCTAGCGGTCGGCTTGTGTTGAGCGGTCAAGTTGAAAAATCAGCATTCGATCAGCACTTGTAGTCAATGGCTACAAGCATTGGTCAGTGTAAAATGGTAAGGGGAGTCCCCCTGTCAGAATACAATAGCGCACAGGGGAGATCCCAGCATCCACATCGCTTCTGCAGCTGGGGGATCTGTTAGGTTTTAGGTTGAACAAAACAAAATTGTGTGTGTATGCCCTGCTTAAGGTTCAGTCAGTGGTTTCTGTGGGTGTTTGATGGATATTAGATCATTACTGTGCCAGTAAGGTGCCAGTGCGTGCCCTCAATGTAAAGCTGCCTATAGATGGACAGAAATCTGTCCGGTTCAACAGAGACTGGTCAAATTTTAATCTATGTGTTGATGGTCGACTTCTGCTGATTGGGAATATTAGAAAACTTTTGTCAATCTGTGTAGTCTGACAGTGGGGAGTCCCTGTTGTCAGCATACAGTGTCACAGTGGGGGGGATTTCTCCATTCAACTCACTTGTGTGGGTGGGGGAATCGTTCATTTTTTTTTTTTTTTTTATCAATCGGTTCACTGGCTGATTGGAATATAAAATGGGCAATCTATGGTCAGCCTTAGCTGCATACTCTAGGTGTGCTACTGCTGCCCATCACTGCCATTTGACAAAGGTTTACCAATGACCATTTGTTTGCTATGTGGTCATTTAATTTTTTTTTTTTTTTTCCTGTTTCCAGCATTTCTTCTTTGTATGCTGACAGTAATCAGTGTCAAACTCTTCTATTTATGCCCTGGAGCCAGATGTTTTGTGCTCTGCGTTACACGAAGACAAGAGGCCTTTCCTGCGTATAGACATTCCACGCATACTTCATAGAACTCATGGGAGCTTATCTGATGATTTTTTTTTCTTTACCTTGGATACATTTAACAGTGTTTGAGCCAATGCATACAATACTGGCAAAAAAATGTAACAAAAATAAATTAGATAAGTGACAGTAGCAGATGTAGCACAATGTATTGTCAAAAATAGAGGCAGACTTCGCTCCTGTTAAGCAATATTGCTGGGATGTCAGTCACTTACATGCCTTGTGTAAACAACAATGCAAAACTTTTTCTGCAGCAGAGAATCTTCAAGCATACGCTCAGTTAAAGGCAACACAAGACTATCACTACTAGATTGTAAACTCTCATATGCATAGACCTCCTAACCCTCTTGTATTATAAAGTACTGTATTCTTTTATATTGTAAAGCATTGTGCAAACTGTTGGCACTATATAAATCCTGAATAATAATAATAATCATAATTATACTAATTTTAGTTTTACGTGTGCAGTGCACTAGCTAGATTACCCAATTACATATTTATGGAGGAAGAAGGACAGCAATGGTTTAAGTCTTGTACACATAGGCTGAAAATCGACTTTTGGTCCTTGTATTTCTACGACCAGCTTCTGTCAAACAGGCATGCTGCAAAACCAGCATCTGATTGGCATCTGATCAGCGCTGGCAGCCAATGGCTGCCAGCACTAATCAGTGTGTTCTGGCAGCGGGCACAATCCCCTTTATCAGAACACAAAGGCACAGCGGGGTAGATCAGCACACTAACATTGCTTGTGTTAGTACGCTGAGCTCTCCGTTTTTTTTTCGTTCAGCCACTGGGTTGAATGCAAATAAGGTTCTAGTGTGTACCAGGCTTTACCATTGACTAGTGTGATGTTCTAGGGTGTTTCACTGAAGTGCAGTCCTTTCCAATCAGTCCAGTCCAGGCAGGAAATTCCATTTTAGGGCTTGTTGGCCCACTTTTATTTAAAAGTAAAAGTTCCACCATCACTTAAGAAGACAAAAGAAAAATGTCCTTAAGGCTCCTGATCTCTTGTTGCAGCACCATTTCCTCAGTCCTAAGGCTATGTTTCCACTAGTGCGTCCCCAAAGTCGCGCGATTTTGCCGCGATTTTTTACCGCGATTTTACCGTGACTTTTTACCGCGATTTGAAGCAATGCCTGTATCTATGGACCTCAAGTCGCATCAAAGTGGGACCAAAGTAGTGCAGGGACTACTTTGAAGTCGCTGCGACTTGAAGTCGCACAGATATGAACGGTACTCATTGGAAATCATGGGAAACAATTTGTCATGCGACTTTTCAGTCCCAAGTCGCATGAAAAGTCGCACTAGTGGAAACAGAGCCTTAAGCTTTGACTTTGAGCTGGTTCCCGCAACCATTACACAGCATTGCTGTGCTCACATACACCTATGTACCTCTCACAGTTCACCTGCTGCTCTAGCCCACACCATGGCCTCTGGACAGGGACCTCCCGTCTCCCAGGTGGAGCTCTGAACCACTGTGAGGCCTTTGATTATGAAGGTTGTGCACACCTGCACACACAGCCTGCTGGTCTCTTCTAAGACCTGGACATCTGGTTAGAGGATTTATCCCTCCCAATACTCTTTGAAGTCTTCGAATTCCAGAACCTAATCCAGAAGTTACAAAACCCAGATAAAACTGAAAAATAAAAAATATTTTTTCTACTCAGAACTGATAGTCTGGAGCCACTCAGTCTGCATCCATGAGAACACTTGGATTTTGCAAAAGCATTTGACACAGTTCCCCACAAATGGCTAATGTGTAAGGTAAAGTCTACAGGCTTGGAAAGATCAGTTTGTAAATGGACAGAAAACTGGCTAAAAAACAGAATTCAGAGAGTAGTCGTTAATGATTTTTTCTCTGAATGGTCTAAGGTTATCAGTGGTGTACCCCAAGGTTCAGCGTTGGGACCCTTACTTTTTAATAACTTTAAAAATTATATTGGGTCTGGGATTAAAAGTACCATTTCTGTCTTTGCAAATTACACCAAGCTATACAGTGGATTAACGTCCTTACAGGATATCTCCAAATTACAAGCCGACCTCCATGCACTGTCTAATTGGGCAACTAAGCGACAAATGAGGTTTATTGTTGATAAATGTAAAGTTATGCACTTGGGGGCTAAGAATATGCATGCATCATACATACTAGGGGGAGTACAACTGGGGAATCTATAGTGGAGAAGGATATGGGGGTTTTATAGATCATAAGCTCAATAATAGCATGCAATGCCAAGCTGCGGTTTCCAAAGCAAGCAAAGTCCTTTCTTGTATTAAGAGCGGTATGGACTCCAGAGAGAGAGATATAATTTTGCCCCTGTACAAATCATTAGTAAGAATTGAATATGCAGTTCAGTTTTGGGCACCAGTTCTCAAAAAGGATATTGGGGAACTGGAAGTGCAGAGAAGGGCAACCAAACTGATAAGAGGCATGGAGGAGCTTAGCTATGAGGATCTGAATTTATTCTCTCTTGAGAAGAGGATATTAAGGGGGATATGATCAACATGTACAAATACATAAGTGGTCCATATAGTGAACTTGGTGTTGAGTTATTCACTTTAAGGTCATCACAAAGGGGGCACTCTTTACGTCTAGAGGAAAAAAGATTTAATCTCCACATACGGAAAGGTTTCTTCACAGTAAGAGCTGTAAAAATGTGGAATGGGCTCTCTCCAGAGGTGGTTCTGGCCAGCTCAGTAGATTGCTTTAAAAAGGCCTGGATTCTTTTCTAAAAGTACATAATATAACTAGGTACTGACATTTATAGGTAAAGTTGATCCAGGGAAAGTCTGATTGCCTCTCGGGGGATCAGGAAGGAGTTTTTTCTCCTGCTGTAGCAAATTGGAGCATGCTTTGCTAGGGTTTTTCGCCTTCCTCTGGATCAATTGTGGGTGAAGTATTGTGTATATGGGATTGTATGATCTTCTTTTTTTTTTTGGCTGAACTGGATGGCTTGTGTCTTTTTTCAACCAGACTAACTATGTAACCCTGTATAGTCTTTAATCCTAGCCTAGCCTGGCACTGTCACACTAGGGATCAGTTTCAAGTTGGGACCTAGGTTGAATTCAGTCTGAAGTTTGCCTGTTCAGCAAATGGGCAAATTAAGCATGATGTTTACCCACCAAGCTGAACCTTTGGCTGCAGCAGGAAATTAAACAGGGGTGTAACTACCACTGCCAAATGTGACAGCTTCCTGTGCAGGCGGGTTGTCAGGGAGCCAGCAGCCACTGGCTTCCTGGCAACCAGGGACATATCCCTTTCCAGCCCATTTGGGTGTACTATCATGGGATTCCCTGCTGACAGTTGAATGAAAACAAAGAGATGTGGACAATGACCGACATCACTGACCAAATATTGCCATGGCAAATTTTGTTCAGCAACATCAATTGCAGTCTCCCTCCCTTTGTTTACAAATGAGCTGTCAGCCTCGGAGCTGTCCAGTGAGTCTTTCACAGGAATAAACACTTTTCCAGCAGGTGTCGTTCATCGTGATTGATGTTGATTTGCATCACTGGATGATTTGGTTGATGATGGATTTACATCATAGGATTTTTTTAAAATCAAGCACTTGTCAAAGTGTGTGGTGTATTTATTTGCTGTTGAATTTGGATAGAAGGGCCCGGTCCTCATCAAAATGGGGACAAGATGCTTGACAGGGTGGACCTCCCTGGCAAAGTACCATCCCCATGTTGAAAGCATGTGGTCTAATAGGGTTGGGTGGGGGTGTGGTTGGTGCACACTACCCCCTCTCCCACCTTACCTGCATGCTCAGATGAGAAATTGGTATGGATTTGGGAAGAGAGCATCACCCCGCCAGAAGACAGTGATTATCGCTAGTGGCTATGGCAGCTGCTAGCGATAATCGTAAGAGAATCTGTCAGGCTGGTTGTGACCAAATTGATTGATCAGTCATCTTGGTACATTCAGCCTGCCCATTAACATCTCGATTCGAACAGTGTATGGCTGGCCTAAGATACTTATGTCAGCTTATTATTATAGTGTGCACTCAGATCCCCTAAACAGTGGAGTGGAGTGCAGCATTGCTGCCAGGTATCTTCTGTGGCATTGAAGGTGAGATCTCACATCACAAGAAGCTGATCTGTGGGAGAAGGTAGGGATCCATAGATAGGGAGTCTGCCTGTACGTGGTGAGGGTGGATTAACCAACCCAATGAACCAACAATCTCCCTTTCTCACCTAGATCAAAAGTGTTTAGCATGCATTGTAGTAACATAATTTAAGTCTGCCCTTTTCAATAGAACTCACAAGATGCAGTAGCTGAGGATGTTCCTATTTGGAGACACAGGGTGGTGATTATTTACAATTTCTTTTCTTCAAATCTTGGACATCACATTTAAGTCACAATAAAATTGTATTTGTTGTACAGAGTCATAGTGGAAATTATGATAGCAGAAAAATGGATCAGTTGGGAATTAAAATAAAGCTTAAAGAGGAACTGCAGTCTACTCACATAATTTGTAATAAAAACATTCTGAAGCTTCCCTACAACCACTTTGCATATTATTTGATATATACTGTGATTCTGTACTGCCAAATATGCTGGAGAAATCTCCCTCCACTGGCTGCATCCATTTTAACTGTGGGCAGCTGAAGCTGCTGCCTGTTCACTTCCTGGATTTACACAGACACACACGTCCAGCTCTGCAGCATTCATTGGCCCTCTTATGACTCATACCCCCTCCCTTCCTGGCAAACTCTCACGAGAGTGAGAGAGAGGGCTGTGCATTATGTCATAAGCCTAGGCTTTTTACCAGGCAAGAAACAGAAAGAGGGCTGTCTAAGGTATTTACTGGCAGAAAAAAAAAATGTTTTACTATCCAAAGTTAAGACAACAAGGGCAGAGGATTCAATAGATGGAAAGTTAAAAAAATGACTGAAGTTCCACTTTAATGAATGCAAACCATTGAATGCATGTTTGGAATACAAATGCAAAACTATGTTACCTGTAGGTTTTTTAATTCTATTTATCCAGTCTAGACACCAGCCAGCACAGCCAGGTCCTGGACCTCTGTTTAGGCAACACAGCACGGTCAACTATTAATCCCAGCCAGTTAATGTACAATGAATGAGAAGCAGCACAATGACATGGTCATCCCTGTGCTAAGCTCATTCTATATAAGCAAGAGTGCCTAAATTGACTCAGTGTATGTCCTTTTCCCTTCCAGTTTGCTCTAAATCTGAACTACAGGTAGATGTTAAAGACAATAATGAATGCAGTTATTTATTTATATAAAACATTTAAATGTATAATCAAATGTATTGTGGATGTAACTATTAGAAATACTTGAATCTCCCTTATAAATCAAGATACCAGGCTGGCTGTGCTGTGTGGTAAAACTGTGTAAAGGTCTGGAATAGTTGGTCAGCAAATGCAAATAATTTGACAGGTAGAACATCTCCCATATGTGTATTTTTTTTTTGTATTCTGTAATGACTTGGTTAAATTGATGATAGGCAACTCCTATCCTCATATTGATTAGTGGTTCCAAATTAATAATAACTACTGCAGTAGGGAACAGACACAAAAGATACGCTCAGCATCTTTCCAAATAACTGTTCTGCTTTATTATGACGCAATTGAAGGTTTTTATGCACATGATTACGTAGGTATCACATTAATATTACAATTGTACGTTTATGGTAACAAGGGGCGTTACATAGGCAGGCTTATTCTAATCAGGACTCGAAAGAATGTAAACATTTACTGAAAACATTAGTAATGCTGTTGCACAGTGAAGGCAATGTGCAATACATACAAAATACAATAAAATTATATACAGAACTTACAAATTTCCATTACAGTCTCCCCTCTTTTGATCAATATTTTGATCACTAACCATACCTGCTATCACCTTTAACCTGGAACCTCCACACGCTTAGGTGGAGGTAGTCCTGGCCAAAGAGGCAAAAAAACTCCATTGTGGAGAAAATAATAGCTGAGCAACTTTTTCATTACAAAATGACTTTTCATTGTGAAAAACAAATGATTGATAAGACATATTTACAAAGTACTGGCTGAACACTCCTGTGGCCAGAATGGCCTTCTAGCTGAATTGTGGACATGCTGACTTATCAGCATATGTAAACACAGACAATTCTACATAAAATGGAAGACGTACAAAAGACAAATATGACTTCAACATGGCTGAACTACTTTTCAAATATATATATATCCCTTACAATTAAAGTAATTGAATCAAAAAGTACCCTAGACTGTGATCACAAGAGGGAAACAAATCAAACACAGAGATTTCTTTAATTTAGTCATTTTTGCAGTGTCTGGTGTGGATCCAGGTGACTTTTCCTTCAAGTTTTGCAAAAACTGTACATGAAATAGATGCTGTATTGAGTCTCCAAACATTTCCTTATATATAAATGTCTCTTAACAATCCACAAGTCACCTGGCTTTAGTTTTAGATCCTTCCAAACTTTTAGGATCTGGAATTGGGGAGAAAACACATAAATGAGTTTGTCAAAAAACGTTAAAAGATCAGCAACATTCTTTGTGAGATCCGAATGGAGGACTTCAGCTGCTGAGACAAAATATAAGCAAGTGAGTAACACACTCCCAACGCAAATCCCATAGGGAGAGAGTCCAACATCCCCCTTAGGGGCTTGATAAAATATAAGAAAACATTCAGGCAAAAGTTTTCTAGTTTCTTACTCTACTTTGTCCGCTACATTGTAGACAGTAGGGGGTGTAAAAATAAAACCTCAAAACTTCTAGTAAGGATTCTCCTATAAAAATTATTTCCTCTGTTACTCTCTGTACTTTCTGGCACTCTGTACTTACAAACTACTTCTGATAACACTTTTTACTGTGGCCTTTGCAGTAGCATTTGCCACTGGACATCCACAAAACATGTCCATACAGACAAAATGCATACTCGTAAGATCCTAACTTGGGGATCTGGCTATATCTTTTTGTAATCTCTGGAAGGGATGTTCAGCTTTTGGTAACACCTTTGGTAACAGGTAAAACAAGAAGTGGTATGTTATAAAAACAACTGTGGAGAACCCTGGCTCTATCCCACGCTCATTTACTAAGGCAGCCATAACTTCTTGTGACTGATGACACGGTCCATGTGTCAAGCTGAAGGGAAAAGAGTGGCTGGCAGACATAAATGATCACCTTTTCCAAAGTCCTATTTCATAAGAAGTTGCCCCCTGTGGACCACTTGTTCTTCTCGTTCTGGGGTCCTTAAAGTTGAATTATTAATCCTAGCTATACTGGGCCAGAACTAGGGTGGAATCTGTGAGTTGCACAGACCCATCAAGTGTCCGGGGCTGTAAATGCAGCATCCTTAGTCACCTGGTCTGCTTCCATGTGTGAAAGTTAATATGGCTACCTCAGCAAGAACCTGGAAGGCTGAAAACAGACGATCAAATTAACTTGGCATGCTTGATTGGTTTACCTGCCGAAGTAAAAACAAACTTCTGGCCCTTCAAATGGAACCAAAAGCTCTCTATATCTCGACTATCTATATAAATATACACTCTTTTTATAGCTCACAGGCTTTGCTAAAACATGGAGCTATGCTTCTTGAGATGGGCAAAAAGGATCCAATGACTTTGAATACAGAGTATCCTTCTGGGTGATAAACTGCATACTCAAATCTACAAAAAATTAAATATCTGGGTCTTCAGGGAGTGTGTCCTGCACTGGGCTCACAGCAGCTGATTCCTACACCATCAATTTAACACACGTGTCTTCCTTTGTCTCCAGCCTCCTCCAATAGAGGCAATAAGGTGTCTGGATTCAAATGTACGCATTTTTCATTGTTAGATTTGTACACAAACAAACTCATATTTTAAACCTTTCATTAGACAAACATTTAGTTAGCTGTATATTTGCTGCACAGAATGTCGGACCATTAAAAATTAAATGTTTGACCAAAACAATATCTAACTTTGTCTAATAGCACCTTTGCATAAAAGCTGCAGCTCTGATATATCGGGGTGAACCCTTCATTACTGGGTCCAGCTTGCATAAATATATTACAATGGCTTGTTTTCTATCATGCTGTTTGTGTAAGAACTCCAGTTTCATGTTTCAAAAGACAACTTTTTCCTGGCAATATTATAACAAATGATAACAATACCCTGCGGTCATGCAGAGATGCCCATAAATCCAAAATATTCTTTTGCTTATACCACTGTACTTACAAGAAAAAGGGACACATCATTTCACAATCCACACATTCTGCTTTGGATTTCAAAAATAAAAATAAATAAAACAAAAGGATCAACAATCTGTATGATGGACCAGAAAGCATCAAAAACTATAAAACAACTGGCTGCAGGGGGCATCTATCCTAATAGGGTGTGTGGACTTGATGTGATGGGTCTGTTATATTTAAATTTTATTTAATATTACTCTTACATCATGGACCGCACATCAAGTTATTATCAAAAACCTTAAAATTTCATTTTTGTAGAAAAACTTCTTATGTATCCCATCCATCTTGGCTTTGTTAAATATTATGGCAGCTGTATTCCAAATAACAACCTCATCTTAATCTTTTTTTCTCTCAATAAGGGCTTATTGAATAAATGTAAAATTACAAAATTGTTATCTTAATCTAAACTAATCCCATTTTTACAAATTTCCCCAATAACCTGGATTTCATTTCCAACCAAAGGTTGTCTAAACCAGTTTCAATATATCTATATTATTAATAAAATTGTTAAACTCATATTAGAAATGAATACTCATTATTACTTAATTTTACTTAATTTCCCTTTTTTAAATGCACTATCAAAGGGTATTCAATTTGTGCAATACACGGTTAAATGTAACCTTCATTTTACCATGTCTGGAAAACAGATTCAAAATAATTGTGATCACATTGTTTACCATTAGATTCGTTAACCCGGCACATTTTGTTATAAATGTTTTGTCTAAAAAACAGAAATTGGCATGGTGTCCTTCCAGCTTATCACTAACCTCTCATCCCAGCCACATTTCTTTCATGAGAGCACAAAGGAGGGGGTCACATCTGCGTACATGACACACACAAGCAATAGAACTAAAGGTCCCAGCATTCGCACACACATACACCAATGTCTCTCTAAAATCGCTTACATTTTCCCATTTGTACACAACACATGCATATCATTCTCTCACATTCTTTTAACTATTTAATATTTACCTGCCTAAATTCTGCATTCCTTATTTTGTTCAGATATCCTTTATATCCAGCTTCTATGATCAGACGGGCAGCCAGAGTGCTCATCCCATCTTCCCTCTCTGACAACATATAAAGTATTCTGTTTTACCTCTCATTTCTCTGTTTCTGACTCTAATAGTTGTAGTGCCTGACCCCAAATTCATCCCACAACTTAACATGAAAATGTCCCTTTCTGTCTAGTGTTAATGTCACCCTTCATCCACCCTGCTCACATAGATAGCTGTTTCTCTAGCTGTTTACTCTGCATGATTCTTAGTCCCTGTGGATCTTTGGTAACCCAGTTACCCATTGTGGATCCATGTCCACTCTAACCATTAATCTAGGGGCTCAGTATAGGTGGAACCGCACCTTTGGTTCATATATAGCGCTCCTCTTGTGCTGGGCATTTTTGAGGGTCTCTTACCCTTCATTCCCTTACTTAATTCAATGCCCATAATGACTGGCCAGTCTTCTCTACATATGCCTATACCCTCTTGCCTCTAAACTACTTTATCTAGCAGATTTACTACATATACCTGTGAACAGCACTATTCTTCCCTTTCTTATCTATAACACTCCAATGGACAGTAGACAGGGACAACATAATATATATAACCACCAATCAATACAGTTCGATTAAGGGGAGTAAAATAGGTACCCTTTGTCCCGAAAATGCCTTACCGATCAAGGAAGTCTGATAACTCAAATGTAAGCAAAAGGCTTACCTCAGCCGGCTGATTATCAGAAATTCCCGGATCATCTCAAGCTCCTCGTTTCGGATACTCAGGGTCACCTGGAATCCCCTCCTAAGGCAAAGCTCGCCATGCTGACTTGGTTAAACTGATGATAGGCAACTCCTATCCTCATATTGGTTAGTGGTTCCAAATTAATAATAACTACTGCAGTAGGGAACAGACACAAAAGATACGCTCAGCATCTTTCCAAATAACTGTTCTGCTTTATTATGACGCAATTGAAGGTTTTTATGCACATGATTACGTAGGTATCACATTAATATTACAATTGTACGTTTATGGTAACAAGGGGCGTTACATAGGCAGGCTTATTCTAATCAGGACTCGAAAGAATGTAAACATTTACTGAAAACATTAGTAATGCTGTTGCACAGTGAAAGCAATGTGCAATACATACAAAATACAATAAAATTATATACAGAACTTACAAATTTCCATTACAGTAACATAGAACATGATTTGGCATTGCTGGAAACTGCAGTTCAATGTTTCTAAATGTAAAATAATGCACCTAGGTAAAAAAGTCCCTTTGCATCATCTTGCGCTGCTGGTCACGTGACTGTTTCAAGGGTATTACCCTTGAAACAGTCAAGTGACCAGTGACGCAACGCGTCATTAGGAGCCGCTGATATCACTTCCGTTGTCTTGTATACCCGGAAGCAACGGTGAAGACCCGAGCTCTCCGGTTTTTAAACATTTTACTGTTTGTAGTGATCTCTGAACTGAAAAGCCCAAGGGGGTCTTTACCGTTTTAGAGGTGCTTTTTGGCCGCTAGTGGGGAGCTTTTAACCCTCGCTAGTGGGCGAATAAAGGGTTAAAGGGTTGAAAGCGCCCACAAATCGCCACTGCCGAGGCGCTTTGCAGGCACTTCGGAGGCACTGCCCGTTGAAGCAGGGGCGCTTTAGGAGCGGTGTATACACCGCTCCTAAAGTGCCTCTAAGAAGCTGATTGCAGGACTTTTTTTGACATCCTGCCAGCGCAGTGCCCCAGTGTCAAAGCACTCTGGCTCTCACACTGGGATTGCAGATGAGGCATTTTTCAGGCGCTTTACAGGCTCTATTTTTAGTGCTAAAGTGCCTGAAAAACGCCTCCAGTGTGAAAGGGGTCTAAGACCCCTTTCACACTGGGGCGTTTTTCAGGTGTTTTTCAGGCGCTTTAGCGTTAAAAAAAGTGCCTGAAAGAAGCCTCATCTGCAATCCCAATGTGAAAGCCCGAGTGCTCTCACACTGCCAGCGCCCGAAAAACGCTGGTAAAGCGCCGCTTAAGACCCCTTTCACACTGGGGTGTTTTTCAGCTGTTTTTCGGGCGCTGGCAGTGTGAAAGGGCTCGGGCTATCGGCGCACCCAGCCTGGTGGCAAAAACACGAAAGCGCTGCAAGGAAGCTGCTTGCAGGACTTTTTAATGCCCTGCCAGCGCAGCACCCCAGTGTGAAAGCACTCGGGCTTTCACATTGGGAATGCAGATGAGGCTTCTTTCAGGCACTTTACAGGCGCTTTTTTTAACGCTAAAGCGCCTGAAAAATGCCCCAGTGTGAAAGGGTTTTTAAGATGCACTAAATAATTGCACAGGATTCAGGATATAGCTTATTTTCCTCAGGATTATTTAAGACCTTTACACCTAAGGTGTGATTTGACCCCTGAGGGTTCTCTTTTGAGATTTTGCGCTATGGAGGCTTTTATTTCTCTTTGGGGTTCCCGATATAATCGTGAGGAATCGGGCGGTGGAAGTTCATGAAGTACGATTTCACCTGGATCCATCAAAGGCCCTGGCTGGATATAGAGACAAAAGCATGTGTGATCTCCCGTAATAGGAGACCATAGGGAATTGGTAAGCGGTCATTTTTAAGAGGTAGAAGTCATCTTTCTGAACATCATTCATTTCTTGGTGTATTGTGATACATTGTCACTTTGGTTGTAACTTCACTGGATGGACCCCCTCGCGATCGCTCCCAACGAATGAGAATCTTCCTCTGCTGCTGTAATGTAAACAGCGGCAGAGGAAGTGATGTCATCTCTCCTCGAACCGGTCTTTTCGTTCCGGCGCCGAGGAGAGAAGACATTAATGTGAGTTGCACCAACACTACACTTACAGTAGAACATGCAGGCACACTTTTCATCCCCCATCACCCCCCGATCACCCCCCTGTACCCCCCGTCACAGTGACACCAATAGCAGTTTTTTTTTTTTTTGCATTGGTGTCAGTTTGTGACAGTTATAAGTGGTAGGGCAGTTAGTATTATCCCCCTTTAGGTCTAGGGTACCCACCTAACCCCCCCATATAAAGTTTTAACCCCTTGATCACCCCCCCCCCCGTCGCCCATCGTTTTTCTGATCGCTGTATTAGTGTCACAGGTGACGCTAGTTAGGGAGGTAAGTATATAGGTTCGCCGTCAGAGTTTTATAGCGACAGGGACCCCATATACTACCTAATAAATGTTTTAAGCCACTGATTGCCCCCTAATTAACCCTTTCACCAGTGATCACCGTATAACTGTTACGGGTGACGCTGGTTAGTTTGTTTGTTTTTTATAGTTTCAGGGCACCCGCCATTTATTACCTTATAAAGGTCTAACCCCCTAATCGCATGGCGGTGATATAAGTTAAGTTTTAGGGTCAGATAAGGTCTGCGTCGCCCCAGGCAGCGTCAGGTTAGCGCCAGTACCGCTAACATCCACGCACGCATCATACACCTCCCTTAGTGGTATAGTATCTGAATGGCTCAATATCTGATCCGATCAGATCTATACTAGCTTCCCCAGCAGTTTAGGGTTCCCAAAAACGCAGTGTTAGCGGGATCAGCCCAGATACCTGCTAGCACCTGCGTTTTGCCCCTCGGCCCAGCCCAGCCCTGCCCAGCCCACCCAAGTGCAGTATCGATCGATCACTGTCACTTACAAAACACTAAACACACATAACTGCAGTGTTCGAGTCAGGCCTGATCCCTGCGATCACTAACAGTTTTTGTTGGTAGCGTTTTGATATAGTCGCTAACAGTCAGGAGCTTTTTTGCCTGTGAGTCTCACTAGTGTATCACTAAATTTAGAGCCCAAAATGGCAAATCGAAGGTACACTAGTGAAGAGGCCTACACGTTTCTGAGCATGACAGATAGTGAAGAGGAAGTCACTCATCTGTCAGATTCAGGCTCAGAATATGATCCTGTAGACCACAGCGGCTCCATGACAGATAGCTCTGACGACGGAGTTGTGGTCCCTGCCAAAGTCAGGCGTACCAGACCCCGAACTTCTACTTCTGTCCTTGATGTGCAAGAACTGCAGGTCCCTCGTATGGAGCAGAGAAGTACTAGCGCCGCTATTCCTTCTGGTGAACTGGCAAGCACCAGCGGCCTAGTACACCCTGGTCGTTCATCCAGCACTGCAGTAACACTTGGTGACGTGGCTAGTCCCATAAGTGCAGTTCAAGCTGGCCAGGTGGCAAGCACAAGTAGTGTCCCGCTGCCACCAAGAAGACGAACACAGGCCCGTCGTGCCCATAGTGCCCTTCCTGCTGCATTCGCCAATCCTAATTGGGAACCCACCACTTCTGCAGCACCCATACTTCCCCCATTCACTGGCCAACCCGGCATTCAGGTGGAAACAGTTGATTTTACGTTACTGGATTTTTATTCGCTGTTTTTCACCGAAGATCTCTATAGACCTATTGTGGACCAAAGCAATTTGTACGCTGGTCAACACATCGCCACTATTCCCCAGTCCTCCCTTGCCAGAGATTGGAAACCAATTACGGTTTCCGAATTTATGATCTTTCTGGGCCTTTCCCTCCTCATGGGCATAACCAAAAAGAGTGAGTTGCGGTCATATTGGTCCACTGACCCAATTCACCATATGCCCGTGTTCTCTGCTTCCATGGCCAGGGCACGATATGAGCAGATTTTGCGGTTCATGCACTATAACAACAATGAACTCTGTCGTCCTCGTGGAGACCCTGAATACGATCGGCTCTACAAAATTCGGCCCCTCGTAAACCACTTCAACCAACGTTTTGCAGACTTGTTTACTCCCCATCAAGTTGTCTGCGTTGATGAGTCCCTGATTAAGTTTTCTGGCTGCATGTCATTCAAACAGTACCTTCCCAGCAAGCGTGCCAGATACGGGGTCAAGATATATAAGCTCTGTGACAGGGCCACAGGCTATACATGTAGATTTATGGTTTACGAGGGAAAAGATAGTCACGTAGAGCCGACAAACTGCCCTGACTACATAGGAAGCGCTGGCAAGATTGTGTGGGACTTGGTGTCACCCTTATTCGGAAAGGGGTACCACTTGTACGTGGACAATTATTACACAAGCGTGCCACTTTTTAGTCACCTTTTTGATCATCAGATTGGAGCATGTGGCACCGTGCGACCTAATCGCAGAGCTTTCCCCAGCGGCTTGTAGATTCCCGTCTTAGGCTGGGGGAGAGAGCCTGCTTGCAGTGTAATAATTTGCTCGCTATGAAGTGGAGGGATAATAAGAATGTTTTCGTTCTTACCTCCCTTCATGCAGACATGACGGTCCAAATTACTATGGTGACTGGTGTTGTGGAGAAACCCCTCTGTGTCCACGAATATAACCTTAACATGGGAGGGGTGGACCTCAACGACCAGTTATTGGCGCCGTACCTAGTTGCCCGTAAGGCCAGACGCCGGTACAAAAAAGTGTCTGTTTATTTATTTCAATTGGCTTTGCTGAACGCTTATGTGCTATACAGAGCTTCAGGACGGACTGGATCCTTCCTTAAATTCCAGGAAGAGATCGTCAGAGCCCTTCTGTTTCCAGACGTGCTCCACCTCACCTTCCCCAACCAAATGCAGTAAGCCGGCTGCATGAGAGGCATTTTCTTTATGTCCTCCCGAGTACCCCTACCCAACGAGCCCCCCAAAAAAGATGTTGTGTCTGCAGCAAGCGCGGATATAGGCGTGACACCCGATATTATTGTCCCTCCTGTCCTGACAATCCTGGTCTTTGCATTGGTGAATGTTTTGAACGCTACCATACACTAGTTGAGTATTAGCGTAGAGTACAGCACTGCACAGACTAGGACACACTTTCACAGGGTCTCCCAAGATGCCATCGCATTTTGAGAGACCCAAACCTGGTATCAGTTACAAAAGTTAAAGTTACAAAAAAAGTGTAAAAAAAAAAAAACACAAAAAAATATATGAAATAAAAAAAACAAAAATAGTTGTTTTATTGTTCTCTCTCTATTCTCTCTATTGCTCTGCTCTTTTTTTACTGTATTCTATTCTGCAATGTTTTATTGTTATTATGTTTTTATCATGTTTGCATTCATAGGTATGCAATTTTTTTATACCTTACTGTTTACTGTGTTTTATTGTTAACCATTTTTTTGTTTTCAGGTACGCCATTCAGCAGCAGAGCGGATTTATTTATCTTGACAGCAACAGCGTTTGCTCCCACGATACATAAAGCCTTGACTCCAGCGCTGTCGGAGGTGATTTCACCACCACAGTTACATACTTCAGCATATATCCCGAAGCATGGGGACAGCAGTGGGTGGAGGAGCGATTTGCTCCTACCTTTTGCGGGAGGATGCCCCCATGCTTCGGCATATATAAACGGTGCATGTATGCTCATCATTAGAAGTGGGTGGATGAAGGGAGGTATTCAAATGGTGGGCATACCCACCGATCAATCTTTTTTTCGTTCAGCCCACAGGCTGCATGAAAAAAGTTTTTACAATACATGCCCAACAAGGACCAGCAACATACTGGTATGTTGCTGGAGTTTGAGTGGTTATACCAGAATGATGCCTGCAGGTTTAGGTATCATCTTGGTATCATTCTTTTCAGCCAGCAGTTGGCTTTCATGTAAAAGCAATCCTGATTAGCCTTTAGACTGCTTTTACAAGCAGTGGGAGGGAATGCCCCCCCCCCACTGTCTTCCATGTTTTTCTCTGGCTCTCCTGTCCCAACAGGGAACCTGAGAATGCAGCCGGTGATTCAGCCAGCTGACCATAGAGCTGATCAGAGACCAGAATGGCTCCAAACATCTCTATGGCCTAAGAAACCGGAAACTACGAGCATTTCATGACTTAGATTTCGCCGGATGTAAACAGCGCCATTGGGAAATTGGGAAAGCATTTTATCACACCGATCTTGGTGTGGTCAGAGGCTTTGAGGGCAGAGTAGAGATCTAGGGTCTAATAGACCCCATCATTTTTTTTACCTGTCACTAACTATTGCTATCATAGGGGATATCATAGTAAATCTCCAAGACCCTGGGGCATGTCACTTCATATAAATCCCACTCCCATATTACCTCCCTCACCCTCTTGCTTCTCCTAACCTCTGGAGATATATCCCCAAACCCTGGGCCTCCATCATTTAACTGTACCCCATGCGCCCATCACCCTGCACCCCCTGGCAGCAGCCACCGAAATCAACACAATTTAATTCCCATTTCTAGTCTTCCCAAATCCAGACTCCCTTTCTCCTGTGCCCTTTGGAACTCGCGCTCTGTCTGCAACAAGCTCACCTCTATCCATAACCTCTTTATTGCCAACTCATTTAACCTACTCGTCATTACCGAAACCTGGCTCCACGAATCCGACGCTGCATCTTCTGCTGCCCTATCCCATGGTGGTCTTCTCTGGACTCACTCCCCCAGATCCCGCGGACGTAAAGGAGGAGGTGTCGGAATCCTGCTAGCCCCACATAGCACCTTTCAGGTACTTCAGCCACCTCCCTCTCTGTCACTCTCCTCTTTTGAAGCACACTGTATTCGCCTTTTCTCTCCAATTTCTCTAAGGATAGCTGTGATCTACAGGCCCCCTGGACCAGTATCAAACTTTCTTGAAGACTTCTCTGCCTGGCTACCCTACTTTCTTTCTTCTGAAATCCCCACTATCATTCTCGGGGACTTCAACATCCCTATTAATACTAACACTCCTCCCACTTCCAAACTTCTCAGCCTAACATCCTCCTTTGACCTGAAGCAGTGGATACATGCTCCAACTCACTCAGAAGGCAATATCCTTGACCTCGTGTTCTCTCGCCTTTTCACTCCATGCAACCTCTCTAACTATCCATCCCCTCTCTCTGATCACCACCTTATTAGTTTCACTCTCTCCCTCTCCTTCACCTCCTCTCCCTCCAACCACCTTAAAGTTACCCGCAGAAACCTACGTCATCTCAACCCTTCTCTTCTCTACTCTGCCATCAACAACCTCTACGACAAAATCTCTCCCCTATCCTGCACTAACCTAGCCACTTCTGTGTACAACGCTTCACTTCTAGCCTCACTGAACTCACTTGCCCCCCTCACTACACACAGAATCAAGCCCAGACCCCTTCAACCTTGGCAAACAGATGATACTAGAAGTCTTAAAAAACATAGTCGTGCTCTGGAGTGCCTGTGGCGTAAGACTAAGTCCCAGAGAGATTTCTACCAATATAAATCTGCCCTCCAAAAATACAACTCCAGCCTCCTCTCTGCCAAGCAGACCTATTTTACCACTCTCATTAGCAACTTATCATCCTGTCCCCGTCAACTCTTCTCCACCTTCAACTCTCTACTTCGTCCTCCACCGCCTCCACCCGCCAACTCACTCACTGCACAGGAGATCGCCAATCACTTCAAACAGAAGATTGATACTATTCGCGCTGAGATCTCTACTGTGCCGACACCCTCCACGCTTTACACTTCATGCCCACAGGCACAATCATTATTTCCCTCTTTCAACCCCACCACTACAGACGAAGTTGCTAAACTACTTGCTAATGTCCACCTTACCACCTGCCCTCTGGATCCTGTTCCCTCACAAATGCTACGTTCACCCTCTGGCCCTATACTACACTCTCTAACCCACATCTTCAATCTCTCCCTCTCTTCTGGCATCTTCCCTAACTCTCTAAAACATGCACTTGTCAGACCCATACTTAAAAAGCCCTCACTGGACCCATCCAATCTTAACAACCTATGCCCCATCTCCTTGCTCCCCTTCTTATCCAAACTCCTCGAACGTCTGGTCTACAACCGACTGACCGTCCACCTCGCTGATAATGGCCTTCTCGATCCCCTTCAGTCTGGATTTCGTCCTCAACACTCCACAGAAACTGCTCTCCTAAAACTAACGAACGATCTACTAACGGCCAAAACCAATCGACACTATTCTGTACTCCTACTCCTGGACCTCTCTGCTGCCTTTGATACGGTTGACCACCCCCTCCTCCTCAAAAAACTACACGCCTTTGGTCTCCGTGACTGTACACTTCGCTGGTTCTCTTCCTACTTATCCAACCGCACCTTTAGCGTTTCTTATAACTCTACTTCCTCCTCTCCTCTTCCTTTCTCTGTTGAGGTCCCTCAGGGTTCTGTTCTTGGACCTCTACTATTTTCAATCTACACTGCCTCCCTGGGTCAACTGATAGCCTCCCATGGCTTCCAATACCACCTCTACGCTGATGACACCCAAATCTATTTCTCTACCCCTCAGCTCACTCCCTCTGTCTCCTCACGTATCAGTAATTTACTCTCAGATATATCAGTCTGGATGTCTCATCACTTCCTTAAACTCAATCTAGCCAAAACCGAACTTCTAATTTTCCCTCCCCCCTATGCCTCTTCCCCTGATCTCTCTGTCAAAATCGATGGCACAACTATAAGCCCATCCCCACATGCCAAGGTTCTAGGTGTAGTCCTAGACTCTGAACTCTCCTTCAAGCAACACATCCAATCACTCTCCAAATCCTGCCGCCTCAACCTCCGCAACATCTCCAAAATACGCCCCTTTCTAACCAATGACACAACAAAGCTCTTAATTCACTCGCTGGTCATCTCTCGCCTTGACTACTGCAACTCCCTTCTCATTGGCTTACCTCTACATAGTCTATCACCTCTTCAAACCATTATGAATGCCGCTGCCAGACTCATCCACCTTACCAGTCGCTCTGTGTCTGCCACTCCTCTATGTCAATCCCTCCACTGGCTTCTGCTCGGCCAAAGAATTAAATTCAAAATTCTAACAACTACGTACAAAGCCATCCACAATTTCGCCCCCAGCTACATCACTTGCTTAGTCTCTAAATACCAACCTACTCGCTCTCTTCGTTCCTCTCAAGACCTCCTGCTCTCTAGCTCCCTTGTCACCTCCTCCCATGCTCGCCTCCAGGCCTTTTCCAAAGCCTCTCCAATCCTATGGAACTCCTTACCCCAATCTGTCCGCTTATCTCCTACTTTATTAGCTTTCAGAAGATCCCTGAAAACCCTTCTCTTCAGAGAAGCCTATCCTACCCACACCTAACAACTGTACTTTTTTTTTTTCCCCCATCAGCTCATCCCCCACAGTTATTACCTTTTGTCTCCACTTGACCCTCCCTTCTAGATTGTAAGCTCTAACGAGCAGGGCCCTCTGATCCCTCCTGTATTGATTTGTATTGTAAGTGTACTGTCTGCCCCATGTTGTAAAGCGCTGCGCAAACTGTTGGCGCTATATAAATCCTGTATAATAATAATAATAATATTTACATTCCCTGAGATAACAATAAAAATGATTAAAAAAAAAAATGAAAGGAACAGTTTAAAAATAAGATAAAAAAGTAAAAAAAAAAAAAAAAAAAAAAAGCACCCCTGTCCCCCCATGCTCTCGCGCAAAGGCGAACACAAGCGTCGGTCTGGCGTCAAATGTAAACAGCAATTGCACCATGCATGTGAGGTATCACCGCGAAGGTCAGATCGAGGGCAGTAATTTTAGCAGTAGACCTCCTCTGTAAATCTAAAGTGGTAACCTGTAAAAGCTTTTAAAGGCTTTTAAAAATGTATTTAGTTTGTCGCCACTGCACATTTGTGCGCAATTTTAAACCATGTCATGTTTGGTATCCTTGTACTCGACCTAAGATCATCTTTTTTATTTCATCAAACATTTGGGCAATATAGTGTGTTTTAGTGCATTAAAATTTTAAAAAGTGTGTTTTTTCCCAAAAAAATGCATTTGAAAAATCGCTGCGCAAATACTGTGTGAAAAAAAAAATGAAACACCCACCATTTTAATCTGTAGGGCATTTGCTTTAAATAAAAATATATTATGTTTGGGGGTTCAAAGTAATTTTCTTGCAAAAAAAATAATTTTTTCATGTAAACAAAAAGTGTCCGAAAGGGCTTTGTCTTCAAGTGGTTAGAAGAATGGGTGATGTGTGACATAAGCTTCTAAATGTTGTTGTGCATAAAATGCCAGGACAGTTCAACCCCCCCCCCAAATGACCCAATTTTGGAAAGTAGAGACCCCAAGCTATTTGCTGAGAGGCATGTCGAGTCCATGGAATATTTTATATTGTGACACAAGTTGCAAGAAAAAGAACATTTTTTTTTTTTTTGCACAAAGTTGTCACTAAATGATATATTGCTCAAACATGCCATGGAAATATGTGAAATTACACCCCAAAATACATTCTGTTGCTTCTCCTGAGTACGGGGATACCACATGTGTGAGACTTTTTGGGAGTAAACACCCCAAGCTATTTGCTGAGAGGTATAGTGAGTATTTTGCAGACCTCACTTTTTGTCACAAAGTTTTGAAAAAAGAAAAAAAAAAATTTTTTTTCTTGTCTTTCTTCATTTTCAAAAACAAATGAGAGCTGCAAAATACTCACCATGCCTCTCAGCAAATAGCTTGGGGTGTCCACTTTCCAAAATGGGGTCATTTGGGGGGGGGGGGTTGTGCTATCATGGCATTTTATGGCCTTCGAAACTGTGATAGGTAGTGCAGAGTGAATCAAAAATGTACGCCCTTAGAAATCCTGAAGGCGGTGATTGGTTTTCGGGGTCCCGTATGCAGCTAGGCTCCCAAAAAGTCCCACATATGTGGTATCCCCATACTCAGGAGAAGCAGCAGAATGTATTTTGGGGTGTAATTCCACATATGCCCATGGCATGTTTGAGCAATATATCATTTAGGGACAACTTTGTGCAAAAAAAAAAAAAAAAAGTTGTCACTTTCCCGCAACTTGTGTCAAAATATAAAATATTCCATGGACTCAACATGCCTCTCAGCAAATAGCTTGGGGTGTCTACTTTCCAAAATGGGGTCATTTGGGGGGGGGGGGGGTTGTGCTATCTGGGCATTTTATGGCCTTCAAAACTGTGATAGGTAGTGAGGAGTGAAATCAAAACTTTACGCCCTTAGAAATCCTGAAGGCGGTGCTTGGTTTTCGGGGCCCTGTACGTGGCTAGGCTCCCAAAAAGTCCCACACATGTGGTATCCCCGTACTGAGGAGAATCAGAAGAATGTATTTTGGGGTGCAATTCCACATATGCCCATGGCCCGTGTGAGCAATATATCATTTAGTGACAACTTTGTGCAAAAAAAAAAAAAAAGTTTGTAATTTTCCTGCAACTTGTGTCAAAATATAAAATATTCTGTGGACTCAACATGCCTCTCAGCAAATAGCTTGGGGTGTCTACTTTCCAAAATGGGGTCATTTGGGGGGGTTTGTGCCATCTTGGCATTTTATGGCCTTCAAAACTGTGATAGGTAGTGAGGAGTGAAATCAAAAATTTACGCCCTTAGAAATCCTGAAGGCGGGGCTTGGTTTCGGGGCCCCGTACGTGGCTAGGCTCCCAAAAAGTCCCACACATGTGGTATCTCCATACTCAGGAGAAGCAGCAGAATGTATTTTGGGGTGTAATTCCACATATGCCCATGGCATGTTTGAGCAATATATCATTTAGTGACAACTTTGTGCAAAAAAGATTAAAAAAAGTTTGTAATTTTCCCGCAACTTGTGTCAAAATATAAAATATTCTATGGACTCAACATGCCTCTCAGCAATAGCTTGGGGTGTCTACTTTCCAAAATGGGGTCATTTGGGGGTTCTGTGCCATCTTGGCATTTTATGGCCTTCAAAACTGTGATAGGTAGTGAGGAGTGAAATCAAAAATTTACGCCCTTAGGAATCCTGAAGGCGGTGCTTGGTTTTCAGGGCCCCATACGCGGCTAGGCTCCCAAAAAGTCCCACACATGTGGTATCTCCATACTCAGGAGAAGCATCTAAATGTATTTTGGGGTGCAATTCCACATATACCCATGGCCCGTGTGAGCAATATATCATTTAGTGACAACTTTTTGTAATTTTTTTTTTTTTGTAATTTGTCATTATTCAATCACTTGGGACAAAAAAAAATAATATTCAATAGGCTCAACATGCCTCTCAGCAATTTCTTTGGGGTGTCTACTTTCCAAAATGTTGTCATTTGGGGGGGGGGGTTTGTACTGCCCTGCCATTTTAGCACCAAGAAATGACATAGGCAGTCATAAACTAAAAGCTGTGTAAATTCCAGAAAATGTACCCTAGTTTTTAGACGCTATAACTTTTGCGCAAACCAATAAATATACGCTTATTGACATTGTTTTTTTACCAAAGACATGTGGCCGAATACATTTGGCCTAAATGTATGACTAAAATTGAGTTTATTGGATTTTTTTTTTTATAACAAAAAGTAGAAAATATTATTTTTTTTCAAAATTTTCGGTCTTTTTCCGTTTATAGCGCAAAAAATAAAAACCACAGAGGTGATCAAATACCATCAAAAGAAAGCTCTATTTGTGGGAAGTAAAGGACGCAAATTTCGTTTGAGTGCAGCATTGCATGACCACGCAATTAGCAGTTAAAGCGACGCAGTGCCAAATTGTAAAAAGTGCTCTGGTCAGGAAGGGGGTAAATCCTTCCGGGGCTGAAGTGGTTAATATTATGCTTCTGGTTACATTATATTTCTCCTGTTCTCATCTTCAAGCTGCTGACATTCGCCTAATACTACTTGGGGCCAACTGGATCTAGGTCCAGGGTGGAACTCTACTAGGGTGCAAACTTTCTCTTGCACCTGAAGCCTCAAACTCAATGTGACCCACCATTAAATTAGTGATGTGGAATGTCAAAGGCTTAAATTAACTTAAAAAACAAAAGTCCTTTGCAGCGTGTGTTACTGAAGAGCTGTTGTTATCAGGTCTCAACATATGCTTGGCTGAGGGTCTGGATGAACCGGGAGTGAAAGCAATTTGCTGGGGGACATTACTGTAGGAAGCTGGGCTGGAAAAGAGCCCCTTTCACTCAAGCGTGTCACAGGGAAGCTGGCTGGGGAGCTGTTTCTGGACATTATGAGGAGGACCTTTTGTCTAGAGTTCCAGGTGTGCCTGTGCTTTGGGGGTTAGACACCATAGGTTGCTACAAGGACTGTGATTGCTCTTACAGAGTCTAAGACTAGCTGACTGTCCCCTCCACCTCCAGCAATACTTAAAGGAGAAGTACGGCCAAAGCTCTTTTGGTCATACTTTTTCCTGTGGGTCACAGGAGTGCACTTAGTTCTGTACTCCTGTGATCCAGATTCAGCCAACAGGGGGCTAAAGTCTGCTGTCAGACATGACAGAGATGATCCAGGCTCTGCAGCGATTCTGAAAATAATGTTGGGATCCGCCCAGATGCCTGACTAATAGCTGGCTCCGGGGTGTTCAAATCGTTGGTTGAGCAAAATTTGGACAAATTGGATATTTGTACAAGCAGACGGAAAAAAGACTTAGAAAGAGGTTTAGCGCTGTGGCAAAACAAACAGGGCATAGTTATTAGATCAGCTGACAAAGGGGGGTTTGATAATTTTAAATAAAACGGACTATTTGGAAGAGTTGGACAGACTAGTGGGAGACAGTGAGACATATGAAAAATTGAAGGGGAATGCTACGAATAAATTCAGAGCCAAACTGAAGAGGTTAATTAAGGGAGCACACAAGGATGGCATAAGAAAAAAAAAGAAGGAAGCAAGATACCTTATCCCAGACGCACCTAAAGTTCTGGTCATTTACCAGTTACCCAAAATGCACAAGAATCCACTTAGACCCCAGGTAGACCTATAGTCATTGGAGTTGACTCACTGTTCTCTAGATTGGGGGAATATTTGGATTGTTTTTTGCAACCGCTTACCAAAAAATGACCTACATATTTAAAACACAGTAAAGATTTCATTGAATTAATTAAACACATGACAGCAGATGACAATCATATTTTGGCTAGTGTCGATGTGAACAGGGCTGTGTTTTGGCCTAGGCCGACAAGGCCTAGGCCTAGGGCGGCACTTTGCGGGGGGTGGCGAAGAGGGCCGCCCCCCCGCGCATGACTGCCCACCCACCCGTC
The DNA here is from genome assembly GCF_042186555.1 of Aquarana catesbeiana. Taxonomy (NCBI): domain Eukaryota; kingdom Metazoa; phylum Chordata; class Amphibia; order Anura; family Ranidae; genus Aquarana; species Aquarana catesbeiana. The sequence goes on from NC_133325.1 coordinate 709,178,042, forward strand.
TTTGCCAATTCCCGGCTCCCGCGGCCGCCTCCCGCACACATGCAGCCCATGGCGGTCGGCCTTCTGTAGCAGCGCCACTGTGTATGACCGTGCTTGGCAGAGGGTGTGGGCGTGTATCTCAAGCCCCCCCACTCTGACAAGCACGCCCATACACCGCGGCGCCGCTACAGCAAGGCAGCCGCGGGAGCCAGGAATTGGGAAGACGAGTGCGGGGCTTTCTCTCATGCGGGGGGGCGGCATGTGACTCGCGCCCCTCATAAGTGGCAGGTGACAGGTGGAGCCTTAAGCTCCGCCTACCATCCCCTGCACTGCTTTCCTGCAGTGAATCTTCTCCTCGGCCCCCGGGTGGGATCTAGCTGTGACGTCAGGAGGAGGAGAGAGAGGAGCACGAGGGAAACCCCCAGGACAGCAGGTAAAATGATTGAATAAATTATATCAGTGTTATGGGCAGTGGCAGCATTTGATGGGCACAGTGTCCTTATGTGATGGGTTCAGTGGGGGCATTTGATGGCACAATGGCTATATTTTATGGGGCACAGTGGCTACAATTGATGGGCACAGTGGCTGCATTTGATGGGGACAGTGGCTGCATTTGATGGGGACAGTGGCTGCGTTTGATGAGGACAGTGGCTGCGTTTGATGGGGACAGTGGCTGCGTTTGATGAGCACAGTGGCTGCGTTTGATGGGCACAGTGGCAGCGTTTGATGGGCACAGTGGCTGCGTTTGAGGGCACAGTGGCTGCAATTGATGGGCACAGTGACTGCGTTTGATGGCACAATGGCTACGTTTGATGGCACAATGGCTACGTTTGATGGCACAGTGGCTGCGTTTGATGGGCACAGTGGTTGCAATTGATGGGCACAGTGGCTGCAATTGATGGGCACAGTGGCTGCAATTGATGGGCACAGTGGCTGCATTTGATGGGCACAGTGGCTGCATTTGATGGGCACAGTGGCTGCATTTGATGGGCACAGTGGCTGCATTTGATGGCACAGTGGCTGCATTTGATAGCACAGTGGCAGCATTTGATAGCACAGTGGCAGCATTTGATGGGCACAGTGGCAGCATTTGATGGGCACAGTGGCAGCATTTGATGGGCACAGTGGCTGCGTTTGAGGGGCACAGTGGCTGCGTTTGAGGGGCACAGTGGCTGCGTTTGATGGGGCACAGTGGCTGCATTTGATGGGGCACAGTAAGGCTACAATTGATGGGCACAGTGAGCCCCCCCCCCCGTGATAGCATTAAAACTCAGCAGCTACAAATACTGTAGCTGCTGACATTTAATATTAGAACATTTACCTGTCCAGGGATCCAGCGATGTCGACACCTCAGCCGATTTTCGGATTGGCTCTCAGGTTTTGCCACTATCATTCATGGTAAGGGAAACCAACTGGTTCCCTACTGCACATGTGCGAAGCGCTTTGCACTTTCTGAATGGCCCAGTGGAGGAAGGAGGAGGGGGGGCAAACTTCAGAGGGGACAGTCAGTCTTCCGGAAGTGGTGAAGGGTACCTGTCAAAAACAGGTACCCGTTCCCCCCTGAAAGGTGCCAAATGAGCCTAAAGAGGAAGGGGTGTGGTTTACAGATGATAGGGTGAGTCTTAAACAGGAAGGGGTGTGGCCTCGGCAGGATGAGGTGGGTGGTATTTAAATTAGGGGGGTGCATGAGTTTAGTCAGGCCTAGGGCAGCACAAAACCTAAATACACCACTGGATGTGAATTCCCTTTATACCAACATTCAGCAGCATCATGCCTTGAAGGCTGTTAAGTGGGCATTGGGAAGTACTAATATCAAACAGAAACAGAAGGATTTCCTCCTACACGCCCTTGATTTGGCAATGAGCCATAATTTCTTCTGGCATGAGAAAAAATATTATAGACAGAAAAGGGGTGTTGCTATGGAGGCCAAATATACCCCATCAGTGGAGAATCTTTTTATGAGTAGGTGGGAGAAGGAGGCCATTTATGATAGAAATATACCAGAGCTCAGAAGAGATACATAGATGACATTGTGATATTATGGGCAGGATCAAAGGAATCGTTCTGTAGCTTTCTTGAGGAAATAGGAGATAACTCTTATGGTATCTCCTTCTCAGAAACCTATAGCTACCAAATTTTTTGGATCTCATCATATATAAAGAAAATGGAAAACTATATACTAAGACTTTTTTTAAGGATGGAGATAGAAATGGCTATATTCCATTAGGCAGTTGCCACCACCCTAGGTGGGTAGGTGGCATTCCGAAAAGCCAGATGCTAAGAGTAAGAAGGAATTGCATCAAAAAAGAAGATTGGTATATACAAGCAGAATTGATTTTGGAACGATTTCATGAAAAGGGATATAATTTAAACGATTTAAAAAGAACCAAAGAAACCATTGGTGAGATGGATGTGGAAATTTTGTTTCAAAATAAAGTCAAAAGGAAGAAAGATTACGGTGTTTCTTTTCTGACAGGATATAATTGACAGTATAGACACTTTTAAAAAATCATTAGGAAACTGGCCTTTGCTACTGGAAGACAAAGAGCTTAAAAGTATCTTGCCTGCACAACCTAAGTTTATTTATACTAAACCATCGACACTTAGGCTAAAATTGCCACATAATGTCATCAATCCCCCCAAGAAGCTATTCACTTTCTTAGATCAAACAGTTTTTTCAGTTGTGACAAATGAGTGATGTGTAAGACTTCTAAACATAGAAAAAGGAAAACTACCCACTTTAGTTCCTACTCTCAGGGTAGGTCTTTTGAAATAAAAAAAATCATCACTTGTGGCACACATGTCATTTACCTTTTGTCCTGTCCCTGTGGTCTCCAGTATGTGGGAAGGACCACAAGGAAATTGGAGATAAGGCTCAGGGAGCATGTTAATAGAATCAAAAAGGGCTATAAGCATCACAGCCTGTCTAATCTTTTTAGATTGTTCCATAATAGGGACCCAAGGGGACTTACATTCTGTGGGATAGATAGGGTGGAGGAACATTTGAGAGGATAAAATCTCAAGAGAGCTATCTCACAGAATGAGACCTAATGGATCCATAGGCTTCGAACTTTGAGTCCTCCCGGCCTCAACATTGAGTTGGATCTCAAGGGGCCTTACATTCTGTGGGATAGATAGAGTGGAGGAACATTAGAGAGGATACAATCTCAAGAGAGCTATCTCACAGAATGAGACCCAATGGATCCATAGGCTTTGAATTTTGAGTCCTCCCGGCCTGACATTGAGTTGGATCTCAATTGCTTCTTGTCCAACTGGTAATATTATTTGAGAGGTGCTCTTTTTTATAAATGGATTGTCTAAAGAGATATATATTTTTACTTTCATATTTCTTTTTATTTATTTTTTATTTTTACTTTTAATTTCATTTTCATTGTTATTTTTAAATTTATTTTTATTTTTGCTATTTGTTTTTTGTATTTCTTATTTTCATTTTTTCCAAAAAGTTTATATTTAAGTAATTTTTAATCATGTATTGGAAATCTTTTGTAAATGTCTATTGCATCATGAGATTTATTGTATTATTATAGCAAAATAAGCAAGTTTTGTCATTTTGGCTTCTGTTTATATCAAAGATTTTTACATATATTTGGCAACAGGAAATAATGTTAGAGGAGGAAGTTGGTGTTTTTTCACACTGATCGTAGATGGTTGATTCGTCCTCCCCAGAGGGAGGAGTGATCTTCCATCAGGTATAAATAGATAGCAATGGAACCGAAAGTGATGTCCTTTGATGACGCCCTGGAGGAGGGGCGAAACACGTCAAAGTACTTCCGGTTCATGCTAACCATTGACGCAATTTCCGCCTCTGTGGAATATACGCCATACAGTGGCGAACTCAGATGTTTTTTACTGATGCCTGTCTTTGCCAAAAATCCTGTAAGTGGCGCCTGTAATGAGCTTGATAATTTATGTTAAGCGGTATTTCACTATGAGTTTTTTCTCTATTTTTCTGTGTATGGAGTGTGACATATCCTTTCTGTCGTAAAGCACCCTCTTGGAAGAGTTTGTTGAGGAACCATCCTACATATCCCCAGATCAATAGATCATTGCTTTTTTTGATCCCAGACTGTGAAGGGTCTAATGTTTCTGGTGAGTGGGGTTACCGAAGGGGGGGTCACCTCACATTTTGCAAAGTTTTGGAGCACCATTGCACTTTTTTTATAGAAGCACCAAGTACTTTACAGATTTGTGCATATTATATTATACATAATGTTGTTGTATTTTGATTTTGTATGTCACAAACACATTGATGTATATGGCACTAATCACCAGGATGTGTATTGTATATTGTAGTTTATAAGGCTGCCAGCATTGTTTTATACTTTCTATCACTTTTAAGGTTGTAGCACCTTTGCACAGTGGCTGCAGTCTTATTTTCATTCTTATTTTGATTTATTACTTCAGCGCGAGTTTTGAATAGATTTATAGCAGCTGGCTCAGCCTCTTAGTGTGCCGCTGAGAGCCTGAGCGAGCTGCTCCCGCCCCCTCCACAGCCAGTCGCTCCAGTGAGACCAGGAAAGGTAGAACACAGAGCCAATGACTGACAGTCACCATTTTGTGCTCAGAGCAGACCTGAAAACTGAGTGATTAGTGGTCTTTGATCGCTCAGTTCTTGGTTTAGAGCTGGCGGGGGACAACTGCAGCTCGGATTGGTGCTGCAGCCATCTAGAGGAGTATAAATGTTTGTTTTTTTGGATCCCGTACTTCTCTTTTAAGGCTGCTACTTATGTCCTCTGCTTGAGAATCTGTCCTCTATGTCTGCATGTACAGAATTTTGGAGTATCCTGCATCCTCATCCCTCTACCAACCTGTGTCCAAGTACTGCAATAAATCTTCAAAAAGACACCCCTAGATGCAGCTTGAGTTTTGTCAGTGTGCTCTGGATCTGAGCCTGGCAGCCTCTGAACAGGTAAAGGAAAGCTGGGTTATTTCCCCTAGCCCCTTTGGGGGTGAGTTTTACACTTATAATTAAACCCCAACCTCAAGCAAGCCCTGCCCTAACCACTCATCCCCTGGTTACACCTAATCGCCCACATTGGCCCCTGTTGGTTTGACAAAGAGGGCCACATCAAAAGCTAGATGGATAGTTACAGAGGTAACTCTTAATTTCAGCAGAGCTATGAAGGTGGTTACCTGAAGCAGTTTACTTCTTCTCAAATTCCACATTCCTACTAGGTTACAACTGAAGCCTTACTTTTAAAGCTGGCCTCCGGGCAAATGTTTTTCCCATGGGGCTGCATGGGTTAACTGCTTTTTTTTGTCTGGGGAATTGGAGAGCCAAGACATTCTCACCTAATCCCCAGAGTCTTCCAGGGCAAGACCGGTCCCTACGGCACCTGCCCCCCCCCCCATGCTCTAGTGGTCTTGTGCAGTGGACTGTTCCTGACTTCATCATGCCCATTGACCAGCTCTGGATATGAAGACGTCAGGGACAGTCCACTGCTGGATGTGGGGAAGCACCGTTTTCCAGAGGATCGAAGGATTGGGTGAGTATAGGCTCTGTGTTCACCTCTAGACCAAACAAGCAGTTTATACATGCAGTGCGGACACAGCCCCACTACATGGGGAAAAAAAGTGCCCAGAGTTGGGCTTAAACTAACTCTGAAACAAGATTACACACAGTTTTTCCTCTTCATTTACTACAGCCTGTAAAGTAGTATGTGCAAGCCCCTATTTTCCTATGTGTTGATTAACTGTCTATAGTATAAGGCTTGATGCTTCTGTACCCTAATAATTTCTATTGTACTACTTTTTTCTGCACTGCTTTTTTGTGTGAAACCGGCAATAAAGGTTTTATGTTTTGTTTGTTTAATACATTTATTACTGACTTAATAAGTAAATTATTGGATTAAATGCTGTTTTTAATCTTCCAGATGTTACACTGTCTTTCACGAGTATTTGCAAGACATAGCTATAATGTACTGTATATTCCTGCACAAGGGGGTATGGATGCACAAATTGCAATCAAGAACAGCAAATTTTTTAAATAGTTGGATCATAACCATACTTGCTTGTTCAAATGTGGGATGAATATCTGATATGATTAAAGTGATCCTCTGAAAGGTCTGTTCTACAGAAACTACAAAAAGCATCCCGTACCTCCCTCATCCTCCCCCACTGCCTTGACTTCAAAGAATTTTCCCATGTTAACTTAAAATTTTCAAAAGTGTCTGAAACCATACTCCCAATTTTTTGGCACAAATAAAAAAAAATGGAGACTTTGACTCTGACTACAATTTATGTGCCTTTGATTTATGTGTCTTGTGACAAAGGCCTGAAACAAGGCTTTTTTTAATCATGTGACGTTAGTAGTCATCATATGATGCAAAGCTCCTAAGGCTATTAATTCCAAGCAGTAGTCACAGCACACGTGGCTATATTCTTAGTGTTTATTATAATAAAGGACTTGTATGTATGTATGTATATGTACATCTCTGGTTTAGTCTTAGGTCAATGTCATTGCACGCACAGCAGTGTCATCCGCTATAGTTCCTGAATATCTCTAATCTACAGCTAAAGTGTTGGTTTACTTTTATGGATTCTTTTATATTTTAATTGAAAGGAGAAGTTCACCTTTAAAAAATAAAATGCAAATTTTTTTGCAGGTAAAAAAATTTAATTCATGGAACCCCGTGCTATGGTTTGTACTTTTAAGCTGCCTGCACTAAAATGCCCTGCAAAGGGTTAATCTACTATCACTATCCCCAATATGTGCTGTGTTAATTTCAAGAGTGCTCAATGCGCTTCAATAAATATTTAACTGAACACATGTATTAGTGTAAATCACAAATTAAAGTACTTTGTGCTTTAAATGCATATATGTACATCATAAATGTAAATCAAAAACATAAAGTGCTGCACATTTCATATATATATATATATATATATATATATATATATATATATATATACACATCCAATAAACTTTATGTGTTGTAAACAAAAGTGCTCACTGCTTAAGAGTTTATAAATTCTGTGCTTCAGTTACAACACTACGGCTCCCCACCTTTGTGTCCCCACTCACCAGAAAGTTTGCAGCACTTTGTATAAGCAAAACCAAGCAATTCCTTCTTTGTCTATGGACCGGACACATCCCTTTTCCTCAATACTCCATAAGACCCCCTTCACACTTGTGCAACTTGTCCTGCGACTTGGGACTGCAAAGTCGCATGACAAGTCATACCCCATGATTTCCAATGAGTTCCATTCATATCTATGCGACTTCAAGTTCTAGCTACTTCAAAGTAGTCCCTGCACTACTTTGGTCCGACTTTGATGCAACTTGAGGTCCATAGACCTCAAGATTACACAGGCATTGCTTCAAGTGGCGGAAAAATCCCATCAAAGACGCTGCAAAATCGCGGGCAAAAATTGCGACAAAGTCACGCGACTTTCAGGTCGCACAAGTTTAAAAGGGGCCTTAAGGACAAAAAGCGATGTGCTTTAGCACTTAAAGTGGAGTTCCACCCATTTCTGTGTTTATTAAAAGTTTATTAAAAGTCAAAAACGGTCCCACGGTCCAGTAATGCGGCCGCCCGAAGCCTCGCTTCTCTCCTTCTCCTCTCCACGGTGCCGGCATTGCAAGTGTGGGCACCCGGCTGTGACAGCTTGAGGCTTCACAGCTGGGTGTGCACTGTGCATGTGTGAGTCACGCTGCATGTTCTGAATGGCTAGGCAATCTTCTGGGACCTGTGACGTCCCAGAAGATTGCAGGGAGGGAGGGGGGAGAGGAGAACTTCCGTTCGGCGCTGCGGCGCCATAAACGGAAGTGGGAGCTCGGTACCTGTCAAAACTAGGTACCAGCTCCCCCACCAAAAAAATGACATGCCAAATGTGGCATGTCAGGGGGTCAGGAGTCCTTAAAGTGGAAGTTCCACTTTAATTCATCTTGAAGGGAGAACTCTGTTTTCATGCTTTCCTGGGTTACACGAACTTGAAACACAAGGGATATCTCTTTTCCAAAAGCGATGGTGATGGTTTTATGATTCTCATCAATTAAAATCTTTGTTGCCGATAAAGGAAGTACTTTTATAGGCTGGTATTTGCCATCCTCATCGTTGTATTCCATCCAAATAAGGTCAACCAGATGGTGTTCCTCTGCGTCCAGTATCACAAAAAATTCTGAAAGTGAAGTTGGCTTGGAGGAAAGATCTTCACTGCCATTGATCTGCGTTGCAATAGAGACAAGATATACCTGCTGCTTCAGCATTATGGTTGTCCTCAAAGGGTCGGTTGTATCTGTAAGACTATATAAATCTTTGCAGGTCTTTATTTCTTAGAGAACAAGTCCAGGAACTCAACCATGCCCCCTGGCCAAACTGCATGGAATGGTGGCTGTGGCCAAATTGCAGGGATACGCTATTTACAGAGTGCAGAGTTCAGGGGCACGCTACCTACCAAGTGCAGGGTTCAGGGGTGCGCTATGTACAGATTGCAGGGTTCAGGGGTGCGCTATGTACAGAGTGAAAAGTTCAGGGGTGCGCTATGTACAGAATGCAGAGTTTAAGGGATGGGCTATGTACAGAGTGCAGAGTTCAGGGGTGCGCTGTGTATAGAGTGCAGAGTGAAAGAGTGAGCTACATACAGAGTGTAGGGTTTAGGGGTGTGCTATGCACAGTGTGCAGGGTTCAGTGCTCTTTCACAGACTATCCACATCTCCCCTCCACCCCTCTCCCTGGGGGGGGGGGGGGGGGGCACATGAAATGTCCTAGAGGGCTGCATTCGGCCTGCGGGCCTTGTGTTTGTCACATGTGCTTTAAGGTAAAGTTACATACAGTTAAAATAATTAATTTTCAAGCAGATGTAATAGCAGCTACTGCATAGATGTAAAATAATATATTTTCTGTGCAGGAATTCCATGGTACAAGCTGAACTCCATATAAATACATGAAATACATAAATGTGAGCGGTTTTAATTGCCAAAAGATTTGTATTTCCGTCTATTCATTTCTGAGATTTACACAGCTCTGCCAAACAGCCCAGCCAGCCTGTGGACCTGACTCTTCTCTGCTGCAGTTAGGTAAAGCAACTGGGTCTTGTCCCTGCCCCCAGCTTGTGATTGGACAGTGAAGGAGAAGCTGTAGACCAATGAGTTCATCTCTCTCCCACTCTGCTTACTTCTCCAGTCAGCTTGTTTGTTGTTAAAACATTGCAAACAAAGCACTGCAGCACAAATGACTGGCTCTTTATCCTGCCCTTCACTCTTCAAGTATGAGCTTTGCTGTGTAAGGAACTGCAAGAGACTGATATAAATCCAAATTCAGATACTTACACTTGTCTCCTATGTGATATTGCTGCTTTAATCTGCATATCTCCATTCTTTAAGGCTACAGTTATTTCTTCAGGGAATGTTAGTTCTGCTATTTAACATCCACAGGGGGCACTGTTCCAGAAAGTGTGGTAAATTAAAAGAATCACTAAGTCATGTACAAATTGACAGTTTATTGAATAAAAAATGTTAATGGATAAGAAACAGTGTACAAGGTAATTCACATGGGTAGATGGTAAGTGTGACACCTGGACGTGGGGCTGGATGGATGGCTCAAACCCTGGGAACTCCTGTGAAGGTGAACGGGTGGCAGGATGACAACCAGGAAGATGGAGGAAGCCAGCAAAGGCCAGGGGAATCGGATGTGATGCTCCCACAGGCCGGAAATTACCCACTCGGGGCCCCGGAAAAAACATCAGGTGCTGGCGAAAGTACTCCACAAGAAACCGTATGAGGGCACCAAAGAGCTTGGGAACCTGACACTGAAGACCAGAAGCTGTGACAAACAGGAGGAACTAGGATAAAAAGACACTTCGGTGTCAGGTTCCCAAGCTCTTTGGTTTCCTACTAAAACTCGACTGAATTCCTTGCAGAAGGCAAACTATTTGCAGAACTGTGCAATGCCCCTTAGTAAAGTAGTGGAAAGTCCTGGACAAAGTTCTAAAAACACTAGCCAGTGTTCTCTTTGTGTGGACCCTCAGCTTACTAAGAGCACAAGGGGGGGGGGGGGGGGTTAACTGTCTAAGGATCCTTAGGGTGTCTGTATTCAAAAGGCTCCTGAAGCACCACTGGCAGCCTTCTCTCTCCATGGTACCAGACCAGATGCACTGGACTCTCCCTCTATCAGCTATGGTAGGACCAGAGACAGCCACACAGGTTCAGGCCCTCATATGGCCCACCTGAGGCCACATGGTAGCAAGTACTGGGGGAGGCAGCGCCTCTCACCCAGCCTGGTGCAATCCTCTGCTAGGAAAGACCAACATGTGCTCCTAGAATATAAATACAGGTGCCCAGCATGCCTGGGTGCACCTCCCCTTGTAATTGGCCAGGGCTGTATGAATATTCTTGCACCCATCTGCATGGTTTCTGCCTACTATCCAGCACTTTCTATGGTTGCTAGGACTCAAGACAGCATGAGCACCACCATAGCACACTGAGCAGGCTACACTAGCTGATCACTGCTCTCTGTTAAGCAATTAAGTTTACCAAGCTGTTAAGCAGAGAAACCAAAAATGATTATACACTCATCCTAGCACTTTCCTAGGATGGTGCTACATCAGCATTGTGTGTACCTGTTATTTACCTGTTTTTGTAACTAATCTGCTTTTTTTTTTTGTTTAATAAATTTTTATTCAAGAAAAATATACAGCAAGAATACAAGTAAAACTCAAAATAGAGAGCATTTCCATTTTTACAATAAAGCAAGAAAACAGTACTCACATATCACATTGATTATAATAATTCTATAGTTGCCTTCAGGGAGATCCATAAAGTCAGCTCACTAGCTGATTGGGCAAAGAGTATAAACTATGTGAGCACTATGAACCGAACGTAGTTGAATATAAACATATTGCATTAGTTTATGAAAAAATAAACACTAATAAGAAAAGTAGTGGGAGAGAAATGGAGGAAAGAGGAAGTGAAGGAATAGAAGGAAGAAAGAATGGGAGAGAGTATAAGAGGAAGAATTGGAAGAGAAGGAGTTAGGAGGGAGGGGAGGGAAGGAGGAGGGTTGCCGGCATGCATGGTCATGTATTGAAAAGAGAGGTGCGTTAGCGAAGTTAAAAGCGATGCTAGGAGGCTAAGTGTGAATGATAAGTTTAAGGGGTTTGTGTGATAATATTTTTATATGTAGAAGTGGTTTGGAATTTTTTCCAAGGATCCCATACTAGAGAGTGTTTCTGAGAGGTCCCTCTGATGTTGTGGGTGATACTCTCCATGAGGTGTACATTGTCAACCATTTGTAGCCAATTTTTTATAGAGGGGATTACCGGTTGACCCCATAAGGTGGGGATTAAGGCCTTAGCAGTATTCAATAGATGAGGAATGATTGAGCGTTTGTACGACCTTATGGGAGTTTTTGTAACATGAAAAAGGGTAGCCCACGGGTCATTTGGTATGTGAACATCAGCAATCTGAGCAATCAGATCATGAATGAGGTCCCAATATTGGCGGATAAGAGGACAAAACCACCATATGTGTGCATGAGTAGCTTCATTCCCACAGTTCCTCCAGCACAATGGGGAACTGGCGGGGAACATTTGATGCAGTCTAACTGGGGTGTAATGCCATCTAGTGAGCAATTTATAGTTAACCTCTGACATTTTTGAGGCTAGTGACGAGGTGTGGGCTAATTGAAGGATCCTATCCTTTTGGTTGTCAGTTAGGAAAAGATCGAAGTCTTCTTCCCATTTAGTCAGGTAAGGTGGGAAGCCGGGGTTTTGAAGGGTGATAAGGGCTTTATAGAGTAACGAAATGCTATGTAGAGGAGGGTCTTTTGGATAAAATATAACTTCTATATCGTTTAAATCACTGATGCCCCTAATAGGAGTAGGAAGAGAGCTTAAGAAGTGTTGTATTTGGTGGTATCTCCACTTATCTAGGAACGTGACAGGTTTAGGGGCGAGGAGCACAGATAGTGGTTTTAGTACATTGCCATTTAGAATGTGATGGAGCAAGAGAGGCTCTTCCGGCCTCCATGATTTAAAGCCCGGGTCCAGAAGACCTGGCAAAAAGTATGTATGATTGAGGAGAGGTAAAAGAGGGGAGTCATAAGTCCAGGAAAATTTTTTGTGTAAGGCATCCCATACATCTAAAGAGGATATGGTGAGAGCCGAGGTAGTACAAGTAAGGCTTCTGTGGGAGCGGGGTATCCAGGGAGCCATTGAGAGATCCATGCCACTTAAGGAATACTCAATTTGTACCCATAACTTCGAATTAAGAGCATATTTCCAATCAGCAAGTCTGGCCAAAACAGTCGCTTGGTAATATGCTTTGAAATTGGGAAGTGCCAGACCACCTGAACATTTGGAACGAAACAATAGCTCTCTGGATATTCTAGGATGTCTGTCCTTCCAGATGAAGCGAGAGATCATAGATTGTAAAATAGTAAAAAAACCCACAGGGACACTCAATGGTAGCATTTGAAAGAGAAAGAGGATGCGAGGTAAAACGTTCATTTTAATTATATTTACTTTCCCTAACCAGGTGTGGGACAGGTTAGACCAGTTTCGTAGGTCAGTTCTGATCTTGTTTAACATGGGAATATAATTGTATCGAAAAAGGGATTGGAGATTAGGGGTAAGATAAATACCTAAGTATTTCATACATTTTGGTTCCCATTTAAAAGGAAAGAGGGGTTTGAGAGAGAGAGCCTCGGACTTAGGGATGTTAATGTTTAAAATTTCAGATTTAGATAAGTTTATTTTGAAGTTGGGGCTCTTTCACACGGGGGATCCGTATGTCCGTTTTTCATCCTTCCGTTTTCGGATGAAAAACGGACATACATGTATCCCTATGGAGCGTCGGATGTCAGCGGTGACATGTCCGCTGACATCCGACGCCGCTCCGATCCGAAAAGTGTAACGGAGGAAAAACCTACTTTTCCATCCGTTTTCGGATCGGATCGGGTGACGACGGACACTACGGTCCGTCATCATCCGATCCCCCATAGGGGAGAGCGGCGCTCTGACAGGTCCGTAGCTGCACAGCGTGCAGCGATGGACCTGTCATCTTTCTGCTCAGCGGGGATCGGCGGAGCGATCCCCGCTGAGCCAGCGGGTGTTCACGGGGCGGATCATCACTGATCCGCCCCGTGTGAAAGAGCCCTTAGAGATTGAGTGAAACGTGGAAAATGCACACATCAGGTTGGGAATCGAAATACGTGGTTGTTGGATGAAAAATAGAACATCATCTGCATACGCTGCGTATTTATGGGATCTGTTACCTATTTGTATGCCTTTGATATTAGTATTGTTCCTAATTGTAGCTAAGAAGGGTTCTAAGGTAATAGCAAAAAGGAGAGGGGAGAGGGGACATCCTTATCTGGTTCCATTATGTAGAACAAAGGGGTCACTTTAATTCTAATTTGTGCTGAGGGATCAGAATAGAGGGATGAGATGCGATGGAACATTTTGGGTCCCAGACCGAAGTGACGTAGGGTCAGCTTTAGGTACTCCCAGTCCACCCTATCAAAAGCTTTTTCTGCATCAGTGGAAAGGAGTAGGGTGGGCTGGGAGCATCGCTGAACGTATTGAATCAAGGAGATTGCTCGAAGGGAATTATCTTTTGCTTCTCTAGTGGGTATGAAGCCTGTTTGGTCTGCCGAGATCCATTTAGGTATAAGGGGGAGTAAACGGTTTGCCATTACTTTGGCGAATAATTTAATGTCAACATTTAACCAAACAGCTATTCGGTGAACAGGCGAACACCCGATGTTCGAGTCGAACTTACTTTAGACTCGAACATTGGGTTCATCCCTATTATAAAATTTATCCCTTATAAAATTGTCTTGTTTATAGGGATGAGCCAGTGGTTCGAGACGAACATCGGGTGTTGGTTTGTTCTAAAATGAACTGAACATATGGGGTGTTCGTGAGAAATTTGAGCACCGCGGAATGCCCCCATAATGCACTGCCAGATCGCAGTGCATTGCTGTATGATGATTGGCCAAAGCATGCACCTGACCTGCATGCTTTGGCCAATCACAGCGCGCTCTGCTGACAGAGCCATAATTGGCCAAAGGCAGGGTGCCTGAGCCAATCATGGCTCAGGGGGGACACGTCCACGCCCCACACTATAGCAGCCGTGTGTAGTGTTGTTGTTGTGGGCAGAGAGATAGCTTGAGTTAGATTAAGCAGGCAGGTTATTCAGTTACTCAGTCTAGTGTGTATATATATATATATATATATATATATATATATATATATATGTACTCTGCATTTAGCATAGACTTTATATTCAGTGTTTACTCTATATTCAGCCAATGCAGGCAGTGTATTAATATATATATATATATATATATATATATATATATATATATATATATATATATATATATATATATATATATACACACAGTCTAGTATATATACAGACATCCCAACCTGCAAAAACTCATTTCAGGGAGGTGGCAAACTAATTTCAGGAAGGTGGGCGTGGCTTAAACCGTGCTACATATTGAGCGTGGGTTAAATGGGGTGTAGTTTAATAGAGTCTGAGATAACTTATATAGTGCAGAATGTAGTAATGTTAATGTACAGTGTGGATTGTATGGCGGTGGGTAGTATGTGCAGGAGAGGAGTGCGAAGCGTATGTAGGTGGGTATAATGAGCATGTGAGGAGTGTGGAGTGTACAGCAGTGAGTAGTATGTGCAGGATGGTGTCAGTAGGGCAGTGGATGATGTCAGTAGTTCTTTATTTTTATTATTATTTTTTTACATTTTTATTTTATTTTTTATTTTTTTTCAAAACATTTTTATTGAATTTCACCGGTAATACAGAGCAAACAATGCAGTAAGCAGAGGTACAGGTGGTTGATGTGTACAAACAGACATTTGCAACAGGTTAACCAAACAAATGAGGGGAGCAAAAATGTCAATAAACGATGTATGGGAAAGCAGGAAGAGCGGTCCTTGTGTTAAAGACAGTAGGTGGTCAGTTGATGCGGGAAGCTAGGGGGAGTTTTATGTGGCACGTCAACAGAGATTGAAAAGGACGAGAAAACATTAAGTCAGTCCAATGTGCTCTCATTTTGCGCCCCCATGTACGATAAGCCTGGCATTATGCAGAACGGGAAAAGTAAGGAGGATACATCCACACCGTCAAGGTTCTACCCCTGCTCCGTTCACCCCTAACGGGACCTTCGCTGTGAACAGGGCGGGGTGTAGGAGGACTCAGTGATTGCGTCCAAAGGGGTGACGGTGTGGCAAGCTTTAATCTTGGTTCCCGATAGAGAGTCAGAGTGATAACGTGATAGTATTGGTATAGGTTTGAATGTGTAGCTGGGGGTGGAGCTCTCATTTGTAAGAAACTACGTAGAAATATAGAGTTTGGGTAGGAATATGGAGTTTCAGAAGTTGAGACAGTATCATCTCAACGTGGAAAGGGAGGTGTGGTGTGAGGGAGGGAGGGGGGGATGGGGGGATGGCGGGTAAATGAGGTGGGGGGACCTGTGGTGGAAGACAGTTAGAAGCATTCAGGGTGCAGGTGTTGATGTTTGAGATAAAGCGTTCTGTGTTTGGGGTTGCCTGTAATGTGACCAACATGCCCAGGTAGTGTTATATTTGGTCGGGTTGTCATTAGCTTGGCATATAAGTTGTTCCATGTCAGCTATTCTGTCAACCCTACGGATCCAGTTTTTCACCGTTCATCATTATTTTCCCTTCACATTGGATCATTACCTAAAATTATTTGAAATCTTGTGGTTTTTCCAATAGGAAGCTTTTTAGTATTCTTACATCTAGCTTATGTACTTTGGGAGTCAACACCTCCCTTCCACAAGGGATTTTAGCCGATTAGATCGGAGCTCCTTAGTTCCGTTCAAATGCAGAGCAGTGATTTGGAGTCATGCGGCCCCTTTCCGGTATTTAGGGTTTCCGGTGTGGTGTCGGGTGGCTCCAATATACTAAGTTAAGTTCGCATTCGCACTTGACACTCCTTATAGAACCTGGGGGTTAAGGAAACGATTTCCTTTTGGCTTTGTGGGATCACCGTGGAAACACGGGGGAGTGCCGGATGTGACAACATAGGCGGTTGCGTCTATGCAGGTCTCCCTCTAGTTTGTCCCTATGGCGTCTCCGTATTTCGACCACGTGACAGGGGGCATGTGTCGGGCGCGCTGTGCAGCCCGACGTCATTTCCCTTTGTTTTACACGTGGAAGGACGGCGATTCTGACGTGATCTTCCGCTTGATCGCCCATTGGCCATCAGAACCGCCTGTCCACCTACTTGATAGTTTTGATTGGCCTTGAGCTTATATGGGGTTTGAGTCCATTCTAAAAGTGTCAGCAATGAAGTACTTAGTGCTGTTCTCTCGGCCCCACTTCATTCATTATGTATGGCTGGGTCATGTCAGTGTATTGTACCCATGGTTATGATTGGTTCCATTTTATGCCTGTCAGTGAATATGGTGACCATTTGAAGATTCTTAGCCAATAGAATAGGATGAGTACCTCTACATCAGTTTGTAATTAGGGTGGATCAGGTGATCGGGTCCAACCAATGAGAAAGTCTTATTGTATTTTGCTGTTATTGGTTGATACTAATTTTTTAGTTATAAATATAAGGCAACTTGCAGAGGATGCTTCATGCCCGAGTAGAAGGCCTATGGGTCGAAACGCGTCGGGCGCTTTTAGCATCCTCCTTGTTGCCCATCTTTGCTTTTATAATTGTGATCACATTTTTTAACTGTTATCAGGCTTTTTAGCAATAAAAAAACAATTTTTTCATCTACACTATGTGGAGGCATCTGTTTCTTTTTCCACATGTTATTTGAATGAGAATCCAGTTCCCACTCCAGTTCCAGCGGAGAGGTTTCGTTCTCTTCGATTCACACTTTGGCCATTCATCGCGAGGACCTACCTGGTGACCCCTGGAGATCCACGCAGAGTCTGACCTGGAGGGTTCGGTGAGCCGGGACAATCTTTTCCAACGCCGGTGGGGCACCCTGCCTAAGTGATTCCCTGTCGCTGACATGGGAGTCCACTATATCTGGTAAGAGTTTTTTACACACTACTTTAACAAGATTTATACAGCCGATGGATATGTTCTCGGGGATTTAACTATCTGCCTATGCCTGAGCTTCAACATCCTTTTTCACTTACCCATCTTCAATCAGTGGGACAATTTTCAATCATACACGGTTTTTTGGATTGATTTCACTTATCCACTTTACGATGAGAGACTCCAGAGTTATCCATTGTATAGAGTGTGTTACCATTTATGAACATTCTTTGTAGATTTTCACATTTTGGTCTCTATGCGCTACATTTTTCTTTTAGAATGTAGTGTCTGGCTTAATGCTGAGTAGTTCAGTGAGAGCATTCTACTCCTGGAAGGTACCATTGAGTGTGTAAGGAGGTAGACCTGAGTATACAAGAGGCAGCGGGTTTTGACCCTGGTCTCACGAAGTGAGTGAGGTGGAGATAAATAGTCATTAAACAGAGGGTTCTTCAGTGTGGGTAGAGGATGTGAGAGAGAGGCAAAACAAAAAAGGTCAGGACCCTAAGCCGATAATGTCCAGAAAGGGCACTGAAAAGTCAAGTGTAAAAATGTGCCACTAGAGCAACAGTAAAAAGAGAGAACTTAAAACTCACGGATGGGTGCCGGAACCTCGGAGGCACTGACGGGTGTTGGTGACCCTTTCAACAGGTTTTAGCGGTCCCTGCAAGCTCTTCTGTACCGCGGCAAAGTGGTGGGGCTTGCTTCTCTGGGACCGCTGCGGTATCCGGAGGGGTTCCTGAGGGTGGAGGGTGAACATGTCCTGCGGTGTCTGGATGTTTGAGCATCCATGGATTCCTCCCGAAGCATATCACGTTGTGAGGATGCGGGGCGGAAGGCTGCATACCAATTCAGTACTGGGACCACCGGGATACCAAGCATGTCACAGAAGTGTGGCAAGTCTTCAGGTACATTGAGGAGAGCGGTGCGGCCATGCGCTGAGGCCGAGAGGCAAAAGGAAAACTTCCATTTGTATGGGATATTTTTCCCTCTGAGGGTATCCAAAAGGGGTTTCAGGTCTCACCTATGCTGCAGAGTGATACCCGAGAGATCCTGGTAGATCTGAATGAGGGTTCCCTCGTGAAAGATTTGTTGTTTGCCCCTGGCTCGCTGCATGATTTCCCCCTTCAACTTATAGTCCACTATGCAGCAGATTATGTCACGCGGGGGGGTCACTCTCCCTGCCTTTAGGACGAAGTGCACGGTGGATTCTTTCCATGGCGATGGGGGTCTGTGGAGGTTGAAGGAGGCCATTAAAGATCCACACTACTTCCCGCGAGATACGGTCTCCCTCGATGGATTCCGGAAGCCCTCTGATTCTCAGGTTGTGCCTCCGACCCTTGTTATCGAGGTCTTCCAGGTGGCGCTGCATGTCCCGCATCTGAAGTGTGTGGTAATCTATGCGGTCAGTATTGGAGATTATAGCGGTATCATGGCGATCAGTCACCTTCAACATGATCTGTACACGATCATTCAGGGCGCGAAAATCCAGCCTAAGCTCAGATATAGCAGCAGAGAGGGTATATTTGATGTCGTCTGCAATCAATCGTAGATCCTGCAAGTTAATCGGAGATTGGGGGGGTGAGAACAATCCCCCCGTCCCCCTCTGTGGATTGCGCATTGATGGAGGTCTGGGACGTAGTGTGATGTGGAGGTAGGGGCTGCAGTTGCGAGTGTGCCGCTCCGTGGTGGGAAGGCGCCATATTGCCTCTATCGGCCCTGAACATCTCCAGAATGTTGTGAGATTTTGACCCGTTTAGGTCTCTGGGGGAGCGGGAACGAGATGCCGAAGGGTTCCGGGATGCTGTTCCCATGTTGTGGGCTCGGTATATGAAGGAGATACCTCAGAGTTTAGGTAGCTTTTCCTATGGCGGACGGAGCTCTGGGATTAGACGTCCTTCTCCATGCCAGGTCAGGCCACACCCCTACAATTTTATTTTTTAAATAATTTTTTACAATTTCTTTTTTGATTTTTTGTTTTCCACAATGATTGGGGGTGGGGGTAGTGGACAGTGTCAGTAGTTTTTTTTTTGTTATTATTTTCTCTATTATTTTTTACAATTTTGTTGTGTTTATTATTTTCTTTAAATAATGTTTTTCAATATTTTTTTCACAGTGCTTCTGGGGAAGGAGTGGGGAGTATGTGGCGGTAATGGTGTCAGTGGGGCAGTGGATGGTGTCAGTAGTTTTTATTTTTACAATTTAATTTTTTTTTACCGTAAATGCTTTTTGGGGGGAGGGTTTGGAGCAGTGGACAGTGTTGGTAGGGCAGGGGGGTGGTGTCAGTAGTTTTTTATTTTATAATTTTTTTTTATAATTTCATTTTTTTAAATATTTTTTGCATTTTTTTTTTTTTAATCAACCCTGTTTGGGGGGGCTTTGGCAAGATATCAGGTGTCTAAGTAGAACCCTGACATCTCTCCTTTGAGACAGAGAAAGAGGCTGGGAACAGAGATTCCCCAGTCCCTTTCTCAGCATTGAAGATGAATGAACAGGAGACAGCGGCTCATGTCCATTCATAAACTGAGCAGAGTAACACACAGGTTACTCTGCCCAGTTTTCACAGGACACAGGAGCGATCTCGCTCACTGTGTCCAATTCAGAAAAGGCAGGGGCCGGTAAATGACCGGTCCCTTCCTCCGCCAACCATCCTGACAGATCCCCACAGCTGGCAGGAGAGGAGGGACGCCGGCTGTGGGGGACGAGGGGGGGCGGAGGAGGAGGACAGGGAGCCGGAGAAGAAGGGGGGGAGAAGGACACGGAGGGAGGCTGGAGGAGGAGGATACAGGGAACAGTCGGGGATGATCGGTGCAGCAGGAGGGACAGCTGTGATCACTGATCTCCCTATATAGCTTTTTAGCCGACAGCCGCGGGAGGGAGAGAAGGAGAAGCGGATGTTAGCTATACAGGGAGATCGGTGTTCACAGCTGTCCCTCCTCCTGCACCGATCATCCCCGGCTGTGAACCAGGGGACCATCCAGGATCAGCCCCGCAGCCGGGATATCGGGCAGCACTTGCGGTTGTCCGGGAGCCACCCCCGAAAAGACTTGAGATGTCTGTGTATGTGTATATATATATATATATATATATATATATATATGGTCACTGACTGTATTTGGGTGCATGAGAGAAGAGAGGAGGAGGAGGCACAACTCCAACGAGGCAGGATGTCCTCTAGGGGGCAGCTTAAGGGCAGCCACCCTATTGCATCTCACCGCAGAGCTCCGCAGGTGCAGGGCGCTGCTGACTCCCCGCTGGCTTTTAAAAGTTCTTTGGTGTGGGCCTTTTTCGAAACGTGTGCAGCAGATCGCACCGTTGCTGTTTGCAACCTATGTATGAAGCGGATCAAGCGTGGCCAGAACAGCAGCCGCTTGGGCACCACATGCTTGACCAGAAGACCCACATCATAGAAAAGGTGGACTTCTCCTTGCTCCTCATCTGGGATCTCTAACCCTACTATACCTTCAGTCCTCTCAAAAACCTGCACTGAGAGGAATAAAGGTATAGCAATAGGCGTCCCAAGTACTTGCAGCCAATCTGCTTGCAGTACACCACCAATTGATTTTAGCAGGCAAATTTCCCGACCCCAATTGCTGAACTGTAAAAATAAATTCGATCCCAGCCATCCACATGCTCAGCATCTAAATGCTAGCTTGGCCAAATTGCTAGCACTGCAACTGCTGCCTTTTCAGCTGGTAGAATCTGCCCCCTTTTGTGAATTTGTGGAATGTGCAGTACCTCAGTGGCAGGTTCCAAAACGCCATTTCTTTTCACGGCTCTCTACTGGCATGTGGAAAGCAATGTTTTGGCCTCATTGGACAGGGCAGTCAGCAGTAAGGTTTATATTACCGCTGACTCGTGGTCCAGCGGGCATGAGCAGGGACATTACCTTTCTTTCACGGCACACTGGGTAACTGCCGGCAGCTGGTAAGAATGCAGGACAGGGTTCAGTGTTGTTGGAGCTTGTTCTGCCACCACGCCTCCAAAATGCTAGTGGTGATTCTGCCACAGCTCTCTACTCCACCCTCTTCTCTTCTTCTTCCTCCTTTGCCTCTTCTGTAGATTTGTTCTCTGAACCAGCAGTGCTCCGTAAGTGTTCAAGGGGCTACGCAAGCAGTCAGGCTAAAAGATACCATGCAGTGCTTGAGTTGTTCTGCCTAGGGGACAGAAGCCACACTGGGGCAGAGATTCTGTCAGCTCTGCAGGGGCAGGCTCAGAGGTGGTTGACGCCATGCCAGCTTCAGCCAGGAATGGTTGTATGTGACAATGGCACCAACCTTCTCTCTGCCCTCCGACAGTGACACTTGACCCATATTCCATGTTTGGCACACGTCCTAAATTTGGTGGTGCAGCGGTTCTTGAGCAGGTACCCAGGCTTACAAGATCTCCTGAGGCAGGCCAGAAAAGTCTGTGGTCTTTCTGCCGGTCATACAATGCTAGTGCTCGGCTGGCTGACATTCAAAGGGATTGCGACCTGCCCACCAACTGCCTCATTTGTGACATGCCCACCAGGTGCAACTCAATGTTGGCAATGCTGCAGCAGCTGCACACACAGCAGAGGGCCATCAATGAGTACGTGTGCGAATATGGCACCAGGACAGGGTTAGGGGAGCTTGGCTTCTTTTTGCCACGCCAGTGGCTACTGATCAAGGATGCATGCACTGTCCTGTCACCATTTGAGGCCACAAGGATGGTGAGCAGTGACAATGCATGCATCAGTGACACTGTCCCTCCCTGGAGCAGACGCTTCATGGAGTTATGGACAGGGCACTTGAGGCAGAACAGCGGGAGGAAGAGGAGGACTTCCTTTCCTCTCAAGGCCCCCTTTATCCAGATAGCATTCCTGCGGGCCCGCTAAACACACAGGAAGAAGAGGAGGAGGAGGAGGATTGTGTCAGCATGGATGTAGAGGCTAACACTCAGCAGCAGTCTTTAAGGGATGGTTTTTAGTCCCCAGAAAACCAAGGTGTTGTACGTGGCTGGGACGAGGTAGTTATGGATAATGTGATCCTTAGTGACCCAGAGGACTCAGAATCAAATGCCTCTGCAAACTTACGCTGCATGGCCTCGCTGATTCTGCAAAGCCTGCGAAAGGACCCTAAGGTTCGTGGTATCAAGGAGAGGGAACATTACTGGCTGGCAACCCTTCTTGATCCATATTACAAGGGTAAAGTTGCAGAACTCATCCTACCTTCACAGAGGGAGCAGAGGATAAAACTTCAGGAGGCCTTGAAGAAAGGTTTGTGTAACGAGTTTCCAGACCCTGAGAGGTTACCATTTCCTGGTGCTGGACAACGTGTTGCTGAGGCTTCATTCAGTCAGAGGAAGAGCAGTGGAGAAAGTGGCCTTTTTTTCAGTCCTCAGCGCCAAGGTCTGATTGGTTAAAGCAACCATTGCCAGCGTCTGCATTATATGGTGCCGGAATATCTAGGGGCAAGAGCAGACTAACAGGGGCATGTACATACAATTTTTGATATAATATTTCAATGCAGGGCCCAACAAGAGTAACTGTGAGGGCTTACAGTGTTCTGGCACCACCAACACCAAAGGCCCACTTTTTCTAACCCTGTTTAACAGGGGCATGTAATTACAATTTTTGATATAATATTTCAGTGCAGGGCCTGTTCCTGCGCCCAACAAGAGTAACTGTGAGGGCTTACAGTGTCCCGGCACCACCAACACCTATGGCCCAATTTTTCTGCAGAGTATATAGGGCAGGCCGAAAAGTATATATACTGCTGTTCAGAGTATATAGTGCCTGGGGGCCTGGGGGACCTCCACGCCATTTTTAAAAAAAATTTTGGTGCGGGGTTCCCCTTAATATCCATACCAGACCTGAAGGACCTGGTATGGATTTTGGGGGGGGACATCCACTGCATTTTTTAGGGTATTTTTGGCGCGGGGTTCCTCTTAATATTCATACCAGACCCAAAGAGCCTGGTAATGGACTGGGGGGAGGGAACTCACGCATTTTTTTTCAATTATTTTTATCTATATTGCCGAGATCCGACGATACATTACAGCCGCAAGCAGTTTTAACCACTTCAGCCCCTGAAGAATTTACCCCCTTCCCGACCAGAGCACTTTTTGCGATTCGGCACTGCGTCACTTTAACTGACAATTGCGCGGTCGTGCGACGTTGCACCCAAACAAAATTGGTGTCCAGTATTTGGAACGGATCGTCAGCCAAGCCAGGAGTCAGGGATCAAAGTAGTGGAACAGCAAGCAGGATCTGTAGCCTGAAGGGATGTCAGCAAAGCCAGTCTTTAAACAGGAATGCAGGAGATAGTTTCTTGTGATGTGCTCCTCTGGACTGGACGGCTTAAGTAGGAAGGCAGGATCAACAACAGCTGGATAACTGTGGAGAGAGATGGGAGCTGACAATTAGCCGACAGCTGAGCGGCTAGCTCAGAGAAGGAAGGGCTGAGCCCAGCCCTGACAGTACCCCCTCCTCAACGACCCCTCCCCCTCAGAGGACCACCAGGCTTGAGGGGAAAACGTCTATGAAAATCACGGAGGAGGACAGGGGCATGTACGTCCGAGGATGGGACCCAAGAGCGTTCCTCCGGACCGTACCCTTTCCAATGCACTAGGTACTGTATGCGCCCACGGAACCTACGGGAGTCAACGATGGACTGTACTTCATACTGCTCGTGGTTCTCAACCTGTACAGGGTGAGGAAGGTGGCACAGAGGTGGTAAAGCGGTTGCAGACCAAAGGTTTTAATAAGGAGAATTGAAATACATTCGAAATAAGCATATTAGAAGAAAGGTCTAATGCGTAAGCCACTGGGTTAATCCTGCGAAGAATATGGAAAGGCCCAATAAACTGAGGTGCAAACTTCAGTGAGGGAACAGGAAGTCAGAGGTTGCGAGATGACAGCCAGACCCTGTCCCCAACCTGGTAGGAAGGCGCAGGCAGGCGTCTGCGGTCAGCAAGGAGTCTGTACCTATCATCAGCATGACGCATAGCCTCCTGGACTTGTGTCCAAGTGGAACGAAGATCACGGAGATGCTCCTCTAACGCAGGAATACTCTGCGGAACAAACGAGTCAGGCAACATGGAAGGTTGGAAACCATAACTTGCCATAAATGGGGACAATCGGGAAGCAGAATTCAAGGCACTGTTGTGAGCAAACTCTGCCCACGGTAATAGGTCTGACCAGTTGTTATGATGGTCAGAAATATAGCAACGTAAGAGTTGCTCCAAGGACTGTTTGGCTTGTTTTGCGGCCTCATTAGACTGCGAGTGATACGCAGAGGAGAAAGCAAGCTGAATTCCCAACTGTGCATAAAAGGCTCGCCAGAACCGGAACACAAACTGACTACCCCTGTTCGAGACAATCACCTTGGGTAACCCATGTAAGCGAAAGATCTCCCGAGCAAAAATGGAAGCCAGTTCCTTAGAAGTGGGCAACTTCTTAAGTGGACTGCAATGACACATCTTTGAGAACCGGTCAACCACCATTAGGATAACAGTGTTGCCTTGGGAGTTGGGTAACTCCACAATGAAATCCATAGACTGGTGGGTCCAGGGCCTCCCCCCATTGGGTATGGTTTGTAGGAGGTCCACTGGAAGGTGTCGTGGAGTCTTACTCTGAGCACACACGGAACAGGCAGCTACAAAGGCAGTTACATCAGCATGTAGACTAGGCCACTGGAATTGCTGGGAAATGGCCCAAATAAGTTGATTCTTCCCAGGGTGGCTAGCTGCCTTGGGAGAATGGTAAGTATGGAGCATGGCAGTATGGAGACTCTCTGGGACAAAGCAGTGGTCACAAGGTTTCTCAGGAGGAGCATGGACCTGAGCAGCAAGAATTTTGTCACCCAAAGGAGAAGTGAGACTGGTGCGAACCGTAGCCAGAATACGATCAGGAGGAATCACAGGAACCGGAACCAACTCCAACTTGGAAGTGGAGGAAAATTGTCGTGACAAGGCGTCAGCCCTTACATTCTTAGTACCGGGTAAGAATGAGACAATGTAATTGAAACTTGATAAGAAAAGAGCCCATCGTGCCCTTATGGGAGAGAGGCTTTTAGCCTCAGACAAGAATGTGAGATTCTTATGGTCAGTAAGAATGAGAACCGGCACAGTGGTACCTTCGAGGAGATGTCTCTATTCTTTCAGGGCTAAAATGATCGCCAACAGCTCTCTGTCACCAATCTCGTAATTGCACTCCACAGGTGACAATTTCTTGGAAAAGTAGCCACAAGGAAGCATAGCGCTCTCAGAGGTAGGACTTTAAGACAGAAGGGCGCCAACACAAGTCTCAGAAGCATCAACCTCAAGGATAAAAGGTAACGTAGGATCAGCATGTGCCAACACAGGAGCAGAAACAAAGGCAGCCTTGAGACTCTCTTAATGGATTCCGGAGACCAACTATGTGGGTTACGGTCCTTTCTGGTCATATCAGTCAGGGGCTTAACCAGAGATGAGAAGTTACGAATAAACTTCCGATAATAGTTGGCAAAGCCCAGGAAACGCTGCAGAGGATGTAAACCCACAGGTCGGGGCCACTGTAGGACTGCCGAAAGTTTCTCTGGGTCCATTGAAAAACCAGCAGTGGTAATCACATAGCCCAGGAATTTTACCTGTTCACGATGGAACTCGTACTTCTCCAGTTTACAATAGAGATTGTTCTCTCTTAATTTCTGAAGCAAATGACAGACATCTTTGTGGTGGCTCTCCAGGGACTTAGAAAATATGAGGATATCATCGAGATAAACCACCACACATAACTGCAACAAATCTCGAAGGACATTGTTAATAAATTCCTGGAAAACTGCCGGGGTGTTACAAAGGCCAAAAGGTATTACGAGGTACTCACAATGGGCTGTTCTGGTATTAAATGCAGTTTTCCACTCATTGCCCTCCTTAATCCTCACGAGATTGTATGCCCCTCTCAAATCAAGCTTTGGGAAAACCGTTGCTCCCTTGAGGTGGTCAAATAACTCTGTAATCAACGGAATCAGATAGGCATTCTTAATTGTGAAACGATTGAGACCCCTATAATCAATACAAGGACTCAGTTCACCGCTCGTCTTCTTCACAAAGAAGAAACCAGCACCAGCAGGAGACGAGGATTTGTGGATGAAACCTCAAGAAAGTGCGTCTGCAACATACTCCTCCATTGTCTTATCCTCCAAGACCGACAAAGGGTAAACCCTGCCATGAGGGGGTATGGCACCAGGTTGAAGGTCAGTTGCGCAATGTGGAGGCAAACTACCAGCTTGACCTTCATCAAAGACATCGCTAAAATCGCGGTACTCCTCTGGCAGGGAGGAGAGTGAAGAGGTGCACAGGATCTTGGCTACCTTCTGTCTCACTGCATTGTCACCAATCTCGTAACCTCACCACGGAGCCAATCAAGAGGGGTTGTGCCTCTGTGACCAAGGATAACCAATAACCAGTGGAAACTTAGGTGAGGAAATAACCTGGAATTGGATTATCTCATGGTGAAGAGCCCCTACAGCCATGAACAACAGAACCGTCTCATGAGTCACATGGGCAGGCTGTAGAGGTATCCCGTCAAGAGCCTCAATGGCAAGTGGAGTGTCAAACAGCTGCAGCAGAATCGAGTGCTTAAATACAAAGGCAGCATCAATTAACAGGCCTGCAGCCCCAGAGTTGATTAGAGCCTGTATCTCGATGGATGACTCAGCCCAAGAAAGGGTGACCGAAACCAGGGGCTTATCCTTCTGGATAACTGGGGACGAAACAACACCACCCAAGGTCTGTCCAAGACTTCAAAAAGTGACCTGCCTAGCCACAACAAAGGCACAATCTCTCCCTCCTCCTAAAGGTTCTCTCATCCGCAGAGAGAGACGTGTGAAGCCCAAGTGCATGGGTTCAACTTCACCGACCAACGCGGTACCAGGAGGCATGGGAGGTGAGGGAGGCACAGGTGGGACTGCAAAGCTCGGAGGCAAACGTACAGGAGGCTTCCGCAAGTGCTCCTTAAAAGAGAGTCTTTTTCTGAGTCTGGGGTCAATGAGGATGGCAAACGTGATCAACTTCTCCAGCTCAGTGGGTATATCTCGGGCTGCTATCTCATCCTTGATGGAATCAGAGAGACCATGAGAAAAAGCAGCCACAAGGGCCTCATTGTTCCAAGCAACCTCTGCTGCCAGAGTATGGAATTCAATGGCGTAGTCGGCAACAGTTCTCGTACTCTGTTTGATGGACATAAGGCACTTGGCAGCAGAAGCAGAGCGTGCGGGAACGTCAAATATCCTTTTAAAGGAGGCCACAAACTCAGGGTAACTCAAGACAACAGGTTTTTATGTCTCTCTAGAGGGTTTGCCCAGGCCAAGGCTCCCTCAGAAAGCAAAGCTATCACAAAACCTACTTTTCTTCTGTCTGTGGGAAATGTCTGGGGCAGCATCTCAAAGTATATCTCAACCTGGTTGAGAAAACCTCTGAATTGAAATGGATCACCCCCAAATCGCTGGGGAAGCAGAACAAAACATACCTCTTAAACAGGCAATACTCAAGGCGGGTGCCTGCACAGAGACTGGCGCAGCAAGCAGGGAAGGCCTGCAAACTCAGGTTGTACGGGAGCAGCCACAGTGGGAGATTCCGGGTGAACCGTGCGGCTCAGGAGCGTTTGCAACGCTATGGCAAACTGATCCATGTGGTGATCTTGCTCATCCAATCTGAAAAAAATATTACCAACAAGTGGATTGACTGTATCTTCTGAATTCATAGCCTTCGCCTACTGTCAGAAACCATGAAAGACCAAGACAGAAGTACAGTTAAATCACACTTGTTTAATAATAAAAGTAAAAAGAACAAACGTAGTCAAAACATAGCCATAGTTCAGTAACTGGGACGGATAGTCAGCCAAGCCAGGAGTCAGGGATCAAAGTAGTGGAACAGCAAGCAGGATCTGTAGCCTGAAGGGATGTCAGCAAAGCCAGTCTTTAAACAGGAACGCAGGAGATACATCCTTGTGATGTGACCAAGGCGAAGGCAGAGGGCCTCTGGACTGGATGGCTTAAGTAGGCAGGACTGACAAGCAGGATCAACAACAGCTGGGTAACTGTGGAGAGAGATGGAAGCTGGCAATTAGCCAACAGCTGAGTGGCCAGCTCAGAGAAGGAAGGGCTGAGCCCAGCCCTGACAAGATGGCAGAAAAGTGTTTATAAAGGTCAATGTCAAGAAGTGTTCGTAGCCCAGGCAGGCTTGAATGCAGCCAGACTTGTGCAACGATGTTCAGCGCCCCTCTCACCCAATTCCACTGCAGTGATTCAGAGAAGTGTCAGTTGTCGTACAGTGAGGGGCCCCCTTGACTGGAGATGACTGACTGGAGATGCGGCTGCGGCAGTTGGGACACATGCACTCCTGCAGCAGAAGGGCCTCCTCAGAACAGTCCTCATGACTCAGCCTTCAGCTCAACAGTCTCCTCCTCAGTTCCTCCAGCAACTCTATCAACTCGGCTTAAAGTGGAGTTCCACCCACTTTTACAACTCTTCAGCATCCCTCACTAAACTGTGCACTGTAAACAAATTGGATATTTTTAAATTTTTTTTCTCAGCACCTACTGTATGTCTACTGTATTCATTTTTCACTTCCTCCTCCCTGGCCGCGGCCCATCGCATCATTTCCTGTTTGCAATGCCTTCTGGGAAGGGGCGGCAACTTCCTCTGAAACTGCCGTTGCTATGGAAACCTGACCTGAAACCTATTACACTGCTTGTGCTGCACTGAGCATGTGCGAGATCTGCAAGGATGAGATCCAGGAAGAAATACAGTCTGCCTTCAGATGCCCACACTTAAGATGGCCACGGCCTGCTATAAGTTTATAAAATAACAAACTACTGCTATAAACTAACAAAACAGACCTTAGTTTACAGACTAACTTTACTAGAATACATTAAGCTTGTGTATTATAGGGGTATTTTTATTTAAAAAGTATAATTTCGGCCGGAACACCACTTTAACCTGGATGGGTTCAGAATGGCACAACACACACACTCTATCCTTTTGAGATGTCTCTCTCCAACTCCTCTTGTGGCCTTTTATTTTATAGTGTCCCGCTCCTTGGTTGCTTAAGGGTTTCGTAGTTTCAGCTCTACTGTGTGGAAAGTCCTGCTTCCAGCCTACAACTCCCAGAATGCTCTAAACACTTGTACAGTATATAAAAAAAGTTAAAAACAAGTAAATATAATATACCCTCCAATTTAGTTACTAAAACAGACAGCATAAGAATTAAAAATAGTTAATGGAGATTGAAAGAATTTAGTCCCTAGGGAGGGAGGGATGGCCTACCTCCAGGCCTGTTCTCAATTTGCTTATTCTTTACTTTTTGTTTGCTGGCTAGCTGGTGAGTGTGCTGGGGAACTGTTTGTATTCTATAAAAAGGGAGGATACCCCCTGAATGGGACTTTGACAGACCACCAACTTAATAATAAAAAATATCTTTAATGATAAGAATAAAAAAAGACAAATATCGTCTACACATTACATAAATGTATAAAATACATCACAGAAGAAACCAAACACAAAAAATAATTGTAAATACAGATAAGATCAACATATGTACTCCCCTAGGGGTAATGTACCCTGATGCCCAACACGTTTCCAGTATTCTGATACCTTCATCAGGGGCTGAGAGTCGATAATTTAACATATGTATTAGTTCTAGTAGAATGATTACATATTTGAGAAGCACCAAAGGAAATGAGTCCCAATAAACCTATAAGTTGGATGCCAGACGGCAATGACCAAATCCCAATTGCACTATGTCTGCAACATCAATAGAAATTGATGGAAAAACCATATCACAAGCTGTCATACAGGCCTGAAATATGGGCTGAGTGACAAGCAGATAATATCCCAGCGTTCCTGAGTAGGAATGTCCTGTAAATATATAATTTCGGTGTATGGCATACCCCCTGTGTGTCGGTGCCTCGTTTGTATTCTATGGTTCTGTCAACTGCCTCTCAATGTACACCTTACTTTAAAAGCTAGTTATAAACAATCAGAGTGGTTGGCATTTTTGTTTCATCTGCCAAGTCTCACCCAATGATGACAATAACCCACAAAACCACTCCCCTCATTTTTTTTATGTTGGTAATTATACCTGCCAAGATGAGACAACTGGGACACAGACAGGAATAAAAATCTGACAAACGCACCCAAGCTTAATTCATTAATTAGTTGTTTTGATACGGTTGGGCTTTTATACTTGAGCTTAACAATGAGTATCTGCCAAGCCAGTTATGACAATACGATACAAAAACATTCCATTTTCTTTTATGTTTTATGTTCTTTTATATTTGTCATTCATTGTCTGGCAGGATGTAAGGGCAAATCATTTTAGCCTAGACCATAAACTAGGAAGCCACTGAAGAAATATAAAAAATGTTAAAACACGTAAATATAGCAAGTTCCTATCTATTTACTGATGCTAGCTGCATAAAAACTAAAACCAGTTTATGTTGATTAAGAGAGCTTATTTATTTATTAATGAAAACCAAATGATAAAAGGTAGTGGACATACACAGGGATAGAGACGAGTCTCCCAATCCCTAAATATAAACAAATAGGATTCTTTTTCTTAGAACAAGAAATATGGGATTTTTGTAGGGAGAATTAACGTCTGTTCACAGTAGGTACTAATACAACAAGTATTAAAAAATTGGATTTTTATTAAAAGGAAAAAAGGGAAACAACAACAGAATATACATGAAAAATTGTCAATACAATAGACATCAAATGAGACCATCCAGTAATATGTTCAAATTATATTCATGCCTGTCAGCCAACATGTTTCGCAAACGACAAGTTGCTTCATCAGGGCATAGATCGGCATCATTAGTTCATTTAAACTACAAGAACAATAGATAGGTATACCATGGTTAGAAATGTATGGTGGTCATATACATACAGGTGTCATAAGGAGCATATAACAATTCGTCTAAACATTTTGACTGGTAGTCTCACCTACTGGTCTAAGTCTGAGATTAAAAGCATACTCCCCCGTTGCCAGGCATTGTCTGTTCTGCCAGGTGGTGCAAATACTCCGTGGGTGCCAGATCCCACCGGATATTACCAATAGAGGAACTGGACCGCACAGTTGCAAGACAAGAATCTAATAAAATAAAATCAAAAATATCGATACCAAGTTGTTTATTAAAGCTAAAGCAATGCTATATATATAGTTTGTTCAAACAAATAATAAACACGACATTCGGTTAATATCGCTTGGCAACTATATAATGCAAACGGGTAAGATAGGTGCATGATCTTACATACCAAGACATAAGTCTTTGAACGTGTAATTATATATCAAGACATAAGTCTATTGACCGTGTAATTAGCAATATATTCCAAATACTACAAATAAAATATACTGCCTTTAGTGGTTGTACAAATATATCCTTAATCACATAATCCCGACATGGCATAACCTCTAACGGAGGACTGGAAAGAGGGGTTAATTAAATGTTGGAGTATTAGCTGGTAAGTGTAGGGGTTAAGGCTGTATAGGAGTAACACACTTGCAAAGAAATACATAGATTTCATATGCACCAGACCAGAGCCAGCAGCTCTATGATCTAGCATGGTTAGTCCGTGTCAGGAAGAGTGAGTCTCTTTCCAAACAAAACAAAATGAAATGAAACAAATAAAGCCACCCCTCTCCTACATAGATGTAATCCTTCCCAGGACATTTAAAAGGAAGAATGTGCATAAAAGTACAAATATCGAATAGAATAAATGTCTTTCCTAGTGGTCATAAAGACCAGATAAAGGAATTAATACCTGCAATATGCTCTAGAGACGTGATTCCTGAGTCACAGAGTGTCTTCCTGTCAGCAAGGATGGGTCTGGCCCGACTGCGTCTAAAGGCTCAGCGGCCGCTCCATCCTTTATACGGTCCCACCGGAAGTAAACAGGCCAGTGACGGCCTCCGGCATCACTTCCGGTCCGGACGTCCCCACACTTAATGCGCGCGCATCACGCCAAGCGGAAATAAGTCACCGCTCCTGGCGGATGCGCGTGTGATTAAGGATATATTTGTACAACCACTAAAGGCAGTATATTTTATTTGTAGTATTTGGAATATATTGCTAATTACACGGTCAATAGACTTATGTCTTGATATATAATTACACGTTCAAAGACTTATGTCTTGGTATGTAAGATCATGCACCTATCTTACCCGTTTGCATTATATAGTTGCCAAGCGATATTAACCGAATGTCGTGTTTATTATTCGTTTGAACAAACTATATATATAGCATTGCTTTAGCTTTAATAAACAACTTGGTATCGATATTTTTGATTTTATTTTATTAGATTCTTGTCTTGCAACTGTGCGGTCCAGTTCCTCTATTGGTAATATCCGGTGGGATCTGGCACCCCCGGAGTATTTGCACCAGCTGGCAGAACAGACAATGCCTGGCAACGGGGGAGTATGCTTTTAATCTCAGACTTAGACCAGTAGGTGAAACTACCAGTCAAAATGTTTAGACGAATTGTTATATGCTCCTTATGACACCTGTATGTATATGACCACCATACATTTCTAACCATGGTATACCTATCTATTGTTCTTGTAGTTTAAATGAACTAATGATGCCGATCTATGCCCTGATGAAGCAACTTGTCGTTTGCGAAACATGTTGGCTGACAGGCATGAATATAATTTGAACATATTACTGGATGGTCTCATTTGATGTCTATTGTATTGACAATTTTTCATGTATATTCTGTTGTTGTTTCCCTTTTTTCCATTTAATAAAAATCCAATTTTTTAATACTTGTTGTATTAGTACCTACTGTGAACAGACGTTAATTCTCCCTACAAAAATCCCATATTTCTTGTTCTAAGAAAAAGAATCCTATTTGCTTATTTATTTATTATCATTTGCATTGCATACTTACATTGGAGTTCAGGTGTGTGCCACATAGTTTACAAGAAGAGGTATAGTGTTGTTAATAGGTACCATCATCCTGGATATGAATAAAACAAAAAATGGGGTTTGAAAGGAAAACCTAAACAGGGACCTCTCCAACTGGGTCCTGTCACTTTCAAAGTAATTAGGACTATTGCGGTACCAAAAGGGATGTAGGAAGACTTTGTTAAAAAGTAAAAAATTTATTTGAGATAACAATAAAAAATCCTACAAAGGACACATCGTATACATTGTCATAATTTAACATACACAGAACAGTGATTGTTACAGCATTGTTGACACTTAGATTAGTAAGACTCATGCCCACATAGATGCATGAACAGAGGTTGTATAATATAATACTTGCAGACGTGACCTCTACAGTTTCGCGGTCACAGCCGCTTCTTCAGGAGGCGTCTGATAGTATATAATCTACAAAGATGAAGAGAACAATACAGTATCAACATAACAAAAAATATAGCAAAAAAAAAAAAAAAATTGAACAAATATCATAAAAAACACATAATTGATGTTGGAGGACATATTTGAAATTTAGAAGTTGCAGTCACCGACCTGTAACCACAAAGGTTTCTGTAGCGATACTGTGAAACGCCCTCAAAAGGCGTTTCCTCGGGGGTGAGCCAGGGAGGCAAATTTGGGTGAAACTATTGTGAAAAAATGTAATGAAGACGAATTTAGAATTTTATCCGGCATGTGTTTTCCTAAGAAACCACCCGGGAGTGTCAAGTTGGCAGATGGAAAAAAGAGGAAAGAGAAATTGGTAGATCAAAGAAAATGGTGTGATATTAAAAAGAAAAGGGGGGGGGAAACAGAGAAAGAGAAAAGAAAAAAAGAAGAAAAAGAACCAGCCAGAAGGCATGGGATGGTTGTGGCGAGAAAAAAAAAAGAGAGGGAACAGAGAAAGAAGGAAAAGGGGAGAATAAAGGGGGGGGAAGGAAAGGGGGGGGGAAGGGGGGGAGGGAAAACGGGGGGAAAAGGAACAGGGAAGAAGGAAGGGGGGGAGGGAAAAGGGGAAAAGAAAGGGGGGGGGGGAAGGGAAAAGGGGAGGAAGAGTGAAACGGGAAGAATAGAAAGCGGGAAAAAGAGAAAGGGGGAAAGGAGAATTGAGGGGCAAAGTGGAGGGAGGGAAAAGGGGGGGGAAGAAATGGGAAGGGGAAGAAGGGGAAAAGGGGGGGGAAAGGGGGGGGGGAAAGGGGGAGGAAAGGAAGGGAAAGAGAGGGACACGGAGAAAGGGGGGGGGGAGGGAAAAAAAGGGGGGGAATGAAGGGGAGAAAACAAAAACCACAGAACAACAGCAGACCTAGGAAAGGAGTAAGAAGGAAGATTGGTGAGCAAAGAGAGGAAAGAAAGGGAAACGAAGGCAAAAGAAAAGAAGGAGTGGAAAGTAAGAAAGAGCAAATGGAGGAAAGAAAGCTTGAACCTGCCACCTGTAAAGAAAATTTAAAAAAAGGGAAGAGCCTGGATTGACCCAGGGGTAATGGAGTCAATGAAATTACCCACCGTTGCTGTATTATTATGAGCTAGACTCAGGGGCTGATAGCACACAGGATGGAGTGATTGATATAATTGATGACCAATAAATCGCGCCACAACACCAAGGGAAGCCACTGTAGAGAAAGTACATGAGGAAGGGAAGGTATAAGAAAGTGATCTAAAAAATCGGCATGAATTGTAAGACACGCCAAATTAGGAAGGAGGGGGAAGTACATTGATAAGACATTAGTAATCCCCATTCTTCCTATAGGGTTTCAAAGAAGGGTACTTACAAGGGCTCCAAATGACATGAGTGAGGTGCTGGGTGTCCGCCTGTGGAGATGACTAATGAGTCTGAGCGTCTTAAATGCCTCCAACCCGGAAGTTCAACAGCGCTAAGATAGCCGCTGCTGTTACTTCCGGGTCCGGTCCTCCACTGTTGCGCAGGCGCGAGAGATTACCCAGCGCATGCGCGCAGCTCAATAGTGGTCGATGCCGAAGCATCGGTCATAGAGAGCAGCAGCCGGGCTCCGTGGAGCCCCGTCTGCTGCCGGAGGAACGCAAGCCCGCCGTGGGGGGAGAATTAACTCCTCACATCCCTCCAAAAAAGGAGGGTAAGTGCAAATACCAGTGTTAGCTTGGGTGTATATAAAGAGTGAAACATAGAATAAACTAAGGAGGGGAGGGATGCAAGATCTCCGGCGATGGGGACATATAAGAGCCCACGGTCGGAGAAATATGCATCCAATCCCTATCCTAAAACATATAATGACTATACAAGCTGATATACATGGCTCTTGTTGATGGAGCATGCAAAAATACTGGAAACTTGGAATCAGCCATAGTAAAGAAACATCAAAATTTAAGTGTTACACAGTGAAACCACTATGTATAGAGAGTCCGCGTACGAAACAGAACTAGGGAGAAACAAGCAAGGAAAGGGGAGGGGGGGGGGGAGGGGAGAGGGAAGGGAGGGGGTTAGGAAGGGAGGAAGGGGGGCACAATAAACAAGGTGAAGCACAATATGCAATTAAAGTATCATACCATTTATATTCAATGTGTTAGGTATGAAAGCAACATTACTGAGGAGGGAAAAAGGGGGAAAGATGGCAGATGTTTTTTATTTTTATTTACGGCAAAGACTGGAGGAGCCAAGAGAAAAAAAAAAAAAATTAAAATTAATTTTTTATTCCAGAAAATATTTATATGAGTGTGCCTCATTGATGCCAGTAGGGACACATGCGTTCAATCGCTCAATCCAGAGGGACTCGCGCTTTAAAATTTCGCGGTCCCAGTTTCCTCCTCGGGGGTCTTCAGGAACAACGTCTAAGACCGTGAACCTGATGTAATCAAGATTGAAACGATGGTGAATGCCGATATGGCGGCCCACAGTAGTGAGCTTACCATTTGTAGAGGCGTACAAATGGTCCCCCAGTCTCTGCCGTAACTCCCTGATTGTCTTCCCCACATAAAAAGCTCTGCAAGCGCAGGTCATAAGGTAAATTACACCACGTGTGCCGCAGTGGGCTGAATGTTTGGGGAAGAACATAGGCATGTGCATTTCGTTTCGTTCCGAATCGAAATTCGGACGAATTTTTCATTATTCGGAAATTCGGATGCATCCGAATTTCCGAATGACAAAAGTAAAGAATTTAAACGAATCCGAAAAAAAAACGAACGAATTCGAATCGAATTCGAAAACATATTCGAAGCGAATTCGAAAACATATTCGAATCGAATTCGAAAACATATTCGAATCGAATTCGAAAACATATTCGAATCGAATTCGAAAACATAATCAAATTAAAAAAAAATAGAAAACGTTTTTCTAAAAAAAACAATAAGGTAGAATATAAAATAATAAAGCAATAGAATATGTATATATATATATATATATGTTTTTTTATGCTTTTCTTTTCTATTATTTTATATTCTATAATAGTATTTTCAATTCAAATTCAAATTTATTCTATACGAAATTCGAATTTCGGAACATGGCTTCTGAAGTTTGAATTTCGTATAGAATGAATTTGAATAGAAATGATTAGAACAGAAAATAATAGAAAAGTATAGACTATAAAAACAATAGAACAGAATAGAAGAAAATATATATATTATATTTTCTTCTATTCTGTTCTATTGTTTTTCTAGTCTATTCTTTTCTATTATTTTCTATTCTATTCTAATCTTTTACATTCAAATTTGATTTCGGTCTATATGAAATTCGAATTTTGGAAGATGTTATATATATATATATATATATAATTTATTCTATTCTGTTCTATTGTTTTTCTAGTCTTTTCTCTTCTACTCTATTCTAATCTTTTCTATTCAAATTCGAATTCATATTATAAGAAATTCAAATTTCGGAAGATGGTTTTATATATATATATATATATATAATATATGTGTGTGTATATGTATAATATATATATATATATGTATAATATATATATATATATATATATATAAAACCATCTTCCAAAATTTGAATTTCTTATAAAATGAATTCGAATTTGAATAGAAAAGATTAGAACAGAGTAGAAGAGAAAAGACTAGAAAAACAATAGAACAGAATACAAAAAATTATATATATTATATTTTATTCTCTTCTATTGTTTGTCTAGTCTATTATTTTCTATTCTAATCTTTTCTATTCAAATTCGAATTCATTCTATACGAAATTCCACTTTCAGAAGCCATCTTCCGAAATTCGAATTTCGTATAGAATGAATTCAAATTCGAATAGAAAAGTTTAGAATAGAATAGAAAAGAATAGCATAGAAAAACAATGAAACAGAATAGAAGAAAATATAATATATAATATATATATGTATATTATATTTTCTTCTATTCTGTTCTATTGTTTTTCTAGTCTATTTTTTTCTATTATTTTCTGTTCTAATTCGAATTCATTCTATAAGAAATTCAAACTTCAGAAGCCATGTTCCGAAATTCGAATTTCGTATAGAATGAATTTGAATTGAAAAGACTATTATAGAATATAAAATAATAGAAAAGAAAAGCATAAAAAAACAATAGAAGAGAATAATACAAAAAAATGACCATATTTATCGGCGTATAACACGCACCCCAAGTTTAGGAGGGAATTTTAAGGAAAAAAAAACTTTTAGGAGGGAAGTTTAAGGGAAAAAAACTTACATTTAAATGCCCATCATTGCAGCCTTCTCAGTTCAGCCTTGCCCCAGTGCAGCCATGTCAGTGCAGCCTTGTCAGTGCAGCCTTCCCAGTGTCCATTGCAGCCTTATCCCAGGGCAGCCTTTCCCCAGTGCAGCCTTGCCCCAGTGCAGCCTTGCAGCTCGCAGTTTGAAAATCCTGTGATCCCCTGCGATCCTGAGCTTCAAAATCGCCGACCGCGATTTGAAAATGGTGCCGCCGGCGCCAAAATACACAGAGCCGGTCCTCGGCTCTTCTCGGCGGCTCTCGTTCACTTTCGGCTCCACTTGTAGTCCCGCCCGGGATGGGCGTGACTGTGAGCGGAGCTATCTGATCCTAGCCGAGTACACTCGGCTAGGTTCGGGCGGCACTCGAGTGAAGCCGAAAGTGGCCGAGAAGAGCCGAGGACCGGCTCTGTGTATTTCGGCGCCATTTTCAAATCGCGGTCGACGATTTTGAAGATCTGTCAGCTCAGGATCGCAAGGGATCGGCGTATAACACGCACCCATGATTTTCCCCTGATTTTAAGGGGAAAAAAGTGCGTGTCATATGCCGATAAATACGGTATACATATTTATATATATTTTTTTTATTTTTATTTTTTTTCTATGCTGGTCTATTGTTTTTCTATTCTTTTCTATTCTTTTCTATTTTATTCTAATCTTTTCTATTTGAATGCAAAATCATTCTATACGAAATTTGAATTTCCGAAAATGGTTATACAGAAACAGAATGAAATAGAATGAAATCGAATTCTAATAGAAAAGACTAGAACAGAAAAACAATAGAACAGAATAGAAAAAAAAAAAAAAAAATATATATATATATATATATATATATATATATATACACATATACACACACATCTTCTGAAATTGGAATTTGGTACAGAATGAATTCAAATAGAAAAGATTAGAATAGAACAGAAAATAATATAAAAGAATAGCATAGAAAAACAATAGAACAGAATAGAAAAAAATATAAAATATTCTATTCTAATCTTTTCTATTCGAATTCATTCTGTACCAAATTCCAATTTCGGAAGATGGTTTTATTTATTTTTATATATATATAAAATATTTCTTTCTATTCTGTTCTCTTGTTTTTCTATTCTATTCTTTTCTATTAGAATTTGATTTCATTCTATTTCTATATAACTATTTTCTGAAATTCGAATTTTGTATAGAATGAATTTGAATTCAAATAGAAAAGATCAGAATATAATAGAAAATAATAGAAAAACAATAGAACAGAATAGAAAAAATATTTTATATATATATATATATATATATATATATATATATATATATATATATATATATATATATATATATATATATATATAAAACCATCTTCCAAAATTCGAATTTCGTAT
This sequence comes from Aquarana catesbeiana, assembly GCF_042186555.1. Lineage (NCBI taxonomy): Eukaryota > Metazoa > Chordata > Amphibia > Anura > Ranidae > Aquarana > Aquarana catesbeiana. Next base: position 709,216,976 of record NC_133325.1, read on the forward strand.
AAAATTAATTTGAATAGAAAAGATTAAAATAGAGTAGAAAGAATAGACTAGAAAAACAATAGAACAGAATAGAATAAGATATAATATATATATATTATATTTTATTCTGTTCTGTTCTATTGTTTTTCTAGTCTATTCTTTTCTATTCAAATTCAAATTCATTCTATACGAAATTCGAATTTCAGAAGCCATCTTCCGAAATTCGAATTTCGTATAGAATGAATTCAAATTCGAATAGAAATGTTTAGAATAGAATAAAAAAGAATAGCATAGAAAAAAATATATATATTATATTTTATTCTCTTCTGTTCTATTGTTTTTCTAGTCTATTCTATTTCTATTCTAATCTTTTCTATTCAAATTCGAATTCATTCTATACGAAATTCTAATTTTAGAAGCCATCTTCCGAAATTCGAATTTCGCATAGAATTAATTCAAATTCGAATAGAAAAGTTTAGAATAGAATAGAAAAGAATAGCATAGAAAAACAATGGAACAGAATAGAAAAAAAATATAATATATATATTTAACCATCTTCCAAAATTGGAATTTGGTACAGAATGAATTTGAATTCAAATAGAAAAGCTTAGAATACAATAAATTATATTTTTTTTCTATTCTGATCTATTGTTTTTCTATGCTATTCTTTTATACTTTCTATTCTATCCTAATCTTTTCTATTGGAATTTGATTTCATTCTATACGAATTTCAAATTTCGCAAAATGGTTATATATAGTTTACTTTTTCAAATTCAGTTATTGTTTTTTTCGAATTTGATAGTTTTTTTCGAATGTGGTAGAAATTTTTCGAATTTGACAGTTTTTTTCGAATGTAGTAGAATTTTTTCGAATTTGACAGTTTTTTTCGAATGTGGTAGAATTTTTTCGAATTTGATAGTTTTTTCAAATGTAGTAAGAATTTTTTCGAATTTGACAGTTTTTTTCGAATGTGGTAGAAATTTTTCGAATTTGACAGTTTTTTTCGAATGTGGTAGAATTTTTTCGAATTTGACAGTTTTTTTCGAATGTGGTAGAATTTTTTCGAATTTGATAGTTTTTTCAAATGTAGTAAGAATTTTTTCGAATTTGACAGTTTTTTTCGAATGTGGTAGAAATTTTTCGAATTTGACAGTTTTTTTCGAATGTGGTAGAATTTTTTCGAATTTGACAGTTTTTTTCGAATGTGGTAGAATTTTTTCGAATTTGATAGTTTTTTCAAATGTAGTAAGAATTTTTTCGAATTTGACAGTTTTTTTCGAATGTGGTAGAATTTTTTCGAATTTGATAGTTTTTTCAAATGTAGTAAGAATTTTTTCGAATTTGATAGTTTTTTTCGAATGTGGTAGAAATTTTTCGAATTTGACAGTTTTTTTCGAATGTGGTAGAATTTTTTCGAATTTGATAGTTTTTTTCGAATGTGGTGGAATTTTTTCGAATTTGATAGTTTTTTCCGAATGTGGTAGAATTTTTTCGAATTTGACAGTTTTTTTCGAATGTGGTAGAATTTTTTCGAATTTGATAGTTTTTTTCGAATGTGGTGGAATTTTTTCGAATTTGACAGTTTTTTTCGAATGTGTTAGAATTTTTTCGAATTTGATAGTTTTTTTCGAATACGGTCAAATTTTTTCGAATGCGGTCGAATTTTTTCGAATGCGGTCGAATTTTTTCGAATTCGAATACGAAACGAAACGAATTCCGAAAACGAATGTAATGAATGCAACGAATTTAACTAAACGAATTAAGTTAAATAACGAATCGAAACGAAACTAAACTAAACAAATTTTTTCATCCTGCACATGTCTAGAAGAACATCTTCCCATTGGGGAGTAAGAAATGTTGTCCTTCTTGGATCCAAGGGCAGTGGGGACAGTTGCCACATTTAAAAGTGCCTCTAGGTTCCAACGGACCAGGGGAGTGGATCCTGTAGTGGCTGTGTGTTAATCTGTCCCTCAAAGAGGTAGCTCTCCTGAAGACCAGATCGGGAGTAGGTTTAATGTACTTTCTAAGGGTGTGATGATCAGTTAGGATGTGCCAATGACTTGATAGTATATTACGTAATTGGTGATGATGGGTAGAAAATTTGGTAATAATTTTAGTCATATAAGGTTGTTTGGGACGTGGAGGGCCAAATAATAATCTTTGTCGATCTAAAGATGAGGCCCTATTAAACGCTTATCTTAAAACTGTGCGATTGTAGCCTCTAGCCAAGAGTCGTGTACGGAGGCCGTTAGCTTGTCTATAGAAGTCCCCGTCCTCTGTGCAGTTCCTTCTCAGTCTAAGATACTGAGCAAAAGGGATACTGCGGATCAGAGGGCGGGGATGGAGACTGGAAGCATGCAACAAGGTGTTGCCCGCAGTAGGTTTGCGGAATAAATCAGTGGTTAGATGGCCGGTGGAGTTTTTGATGATCTGTACGTCCAAAAACGGAATGCTCAGACTACTATAAGAAAAGGTAAAATGAAGATTGAAAGTATTGATATTGAGCTTTTCGATGAAGGTTTGCAAATATTGCTCTGTGCCTGTCCAGATGACCAAGAGGTCATCAATGTACCTGAACCATCCTAGAACATGGTTCAAGAAAGGTTCCATAAGATCGTCACTAAAAACGGCCCGTTCCCAACCGCCAAGATACAAATTCGCGTACGAAGGGGCACAAGACGTGCCCATTGCGACACCTTGGATTTGAAGATATATTTGGTCCATAAATAAAAAATAATTTTTGGTCAAAATGAATTCTAAAAGTTTTAGAATAAAGGTGTTGGTGGGCCAGGTATGATGGTCCTGTTCCCTCAGGAAGGAGCCAGCCATCCGGACGCCCTGCTAGTGGGGGATGCTAGAGTAAAGGGCCTCCACATCAATAGCCACGAGGAGGGCGTCCGGAGGGATCTGGATACCTTCAATGTGTTTTAAGAGATCAGTAGTATCTCTGATGTAAGAAGGTAATCTTGATACGTGAGGTAATAAGAAAGTATCTACCAGTTTACTGGCGTTTTCTGTTAGTGAACCTTTGCCAGAAACAATAGGTCGGCCAGGAGGTGCTGAAAGGTTCTTATGAGTTTTAGGCAAGGCATAAAACGTCGGAGTGCGTGGATATTGTACATTGATGAATTTATAGGTATCTTCGTCGATGAGGCCCTCGAGGAAGACCTCACCGATGAGTCCCCTAAATTCATCAATGGTTTGTTGAATGAAGTGGTTTTCAATAGGTAAATACCAGTTACGGTTGGAAAGAATTTTAAGGCACATAGTCTGATATTGGTGATGGGTCATCAACACCAGGTTACCGCCCTTGTCAGATTGCTTTATGACAAGGTCAGTATTTTTTTGGAGTCTAGTAACTGCCCGAAACTGTTTTTGGGTCAGGTTGGAGGGTAATGTTTGCCATTGCTCTTTTTTAAGAGACAAAATGCATTTGTGCAAAAAAGCCCAAATGGATGGGCATGTCAATAAATCAGGGAAGGCCTTGGATTTCATCTTTAAAGTGGTCTTAGGAATAGAGTAAGAAGACTGGAGGGTGTTATCCATTTGACTGAAGGAGGGAGAATCGGAATTGTCATCTGAGGCATCCGGTTCCACCTCACCTTCGTCAAAGAGTAACATAAGATCCCGTAGGGCTCTGGATTCTGCTATAGTAAAATTCTTGTTTTTTTCTGCTAGTTCTTTTTCTAAATTGGCACGTTTTCGGTCTGGGTCAAACATGTAGTTAAAGGTCAATTTTCGGGCAAACAGATAAAGATCTTTAATTGTCTCGTAAATATCGATTGGCTCCGAAGGACAGAAACCTAGGCCTAATTGAAGGACCTGTTCCTCCTCCGGAGTCAAACGATGAGACGTTAAGTTGATAATGTTGAGGGAGTGGGAATCTTTTTCATTAGTGGGAGTGACTACTCTTGAGACGTGCTTGGGACCGGGACTCTTTGCACATACGTATCCAGATTCCCTTGTCTGGAGGGCTCTGGGGTTGCCTGTACCAAAAAACCCGGTTGTGATAGGAGTGTTTGGATATTAGGTTGTAAAAGTTTCGGGATGATGTTGTGTAAGGTGGGGTGGAGAGAACCCGTGGCGGGGGTCTGTCCACTCGGCCTTGGTGTTTGTGGTGTTTTTAGTGATTTTCCATATTGTTTGCCTTTTTTGGGGTGTTTAGTAGTGGAGTTATCACCAGTGAGGGACCTTTTACGAGGGGCACCAGGTGCTCGTGACAGTGTGGAATGGGTAGTGGTCTGTGAAGCCAAAGAGGATATCGATGAATCAGATTCCGTATAATCCATTGCTGTCGGAATCGGAGGTTGCCTTATTTTTTCGGGAAAATGATTTCCCGGACCATTTGTATGCATAGCCCTCCGAAAATGCCAGTTTATCCTGGGAAAATTTTCTTTGTTTTTTGATAATGATGTCTTTGTTAAGGTTTTCAATTTTATCTCCTTCCATTTATTGGTGAAGGAGGTTGAGTTCTGAATATTGGGAAATTGATTTAATAGTCTGTCTATTTCTGCATCAAGAGTCGTCATGTCAGAGCGATACTGGGTGATGAGCTCTGACATGAGTTCTATGCTGCACTTAGTTAAAGTATTTTCCCAGGATTTTTTAAAATCCACAGAGGGATCCTTGATTGTAGGGAACAGTTGAAAACGGAGTCCAAGAGGACAGACTTTTTCCGTAATATATAGTTCGAAATATTGAATGTGCCAGTGCAGGTGGGATTTTTTCTTGAGAAGGTTAAACAGCCTATCTAGAAACTTTTTAGTTTCATCCTCTAACTGTTGATTGGCTAAACAGCCTGCTTGTATAGTGGACATAAAGTCCCCCCAGGCTGTGCCTAGAACATCCATAGCCCTAAATGTGCAGAATAATGGGGTGGAACCCTGACTGTAAATAAGCAGGACTCGAGCAAGAAAAAACTTGATAAAGTAACAGGCTGCTACAAGGCCAGAAATAACTACAAACTTACAACATATATAAAGTAAAGTAAAAAGTGGCAGAGGGAAAAAAGAGGGAATTGGATCCAGGGATCCGGGTGTGTTATCCACCCAATATATTAGAGTTCAGGTGTGCCACATAGTTTACAAGAAGGGGTATAGTGTTGTTAATAGGTACCATCATCCTGGATATGAATAAAACAAAAAATGGGGTTTGAAAGGAAACCCTAAACAGGGACCTCTCCAACTGGGTCCTGTCACTTTCAAAGGAATTAGGACTATTGCGGTACCAAAAGGGATGTAGGAAGACTTTGTTAAAAAGTAAAAAATTTATTTGAGATAACAATAAAAAATCCTACAAAGGACACATCGTATACATTGTCATAATTTAACATACACAGAACAGTGATTGTTACAGCATTGTTGACACTTAGATTAGTAAGACTCATGCCCACATAGATGCATGAACAGAGGTTGTATAATATAATACTTGCAGACGTGACCTCTACAGTTTCGCGGTCACAGCCGCTTCTTCAGGAGGCATCTGATAGTATATAATCTACAAAGATGAAGAGAACAATACAGTATCAACATAACAAAAAATATAGCAAAAAAAAAAAAAATTGAACAAATATCATAAAAAACACATAATTGATGTTGGAGGACATATTTGAAATTTAGAAGTTGCACTCACCGACCTGTAACCACAAAGGTTTCTGGAGCGATACTGTGAAACGCCCTCAAAAGGCGTTTCCCCGGGGGCGAGCCAGGGAGGCAAATTTGGGTGAAACTATTGTGAAAAAATGTAATGAAGACGAATTTAGAATTTTATCCGGCATGTGTTTTCCTAAGAAACCACCCGGGAGTGTCAAGTTGGCAGATGGAAAAAAGAGGAAAGAGAAATTGGTAGATCAAAGAAAATGGTGTGATATTAAAAAGAAAAGGGGGGGGAAAACAGAGAAAGAGAAAAGAAAAAAAGAAGAAAAAGAACCAGCCAGAAGGCATGGGATGGTTGTGGAGAGAAAAAAAAAAGAGAGGGAACAGAGAAAGAAGGAAAAGGGGAGAATAAAGGGGGGGGGGGGGGGGAGGGAAAAAGGGGGGAAAAGGAACAGGGAAGAAGGAAGGGGGGGGAGGGAAAAGGGGAAAAGAAAGGGGGGGGGGAGGGGGGAAGGAAAGGGAAAAGGGGAGGAAGAGTGAAACGGGAAGAATAGAAAGCGGGAAAAAGAGAAAGGGGGAAAGGAGAATTGAGGGGCAAAGCGGAGGGAGGGAAAAGGGGGGGGAAGAAATGGGAAGGGGAAGAAGGGGAAAAGGGGGGGGGGAAGGGGGAGGAAAGGAAGGGAAAGAGAGGGACACGGAGAAAGGGGGGGGGGAGGGAAAAAAAGGGGGGGGGGAATGAAGGGGAGAAAACAAAAACCACAGAACAACAGCAGACCTAGGAAAGGAGTAAGAAGGAAGATTGGTGAGCAAAGAGAGGAAAGAAAGGGAAACGAAGGCAAAAGAAAAGAAGGAGTGGAAAGTAAGAAAGAGCAATTGGAGGAAAGAAAGCTTGAACCTGCCACCTGTAAAGAAAATTTAAAAAAAGGGAAGAGCCTGGATTGACCCAGGGGTAATGGAGTCAATGAAATTACCCACCGTTGCTGTATTATTATGAGCTAGACTCAGGGGCTGATAGCACACAGGATGGAGTGATTGATATAATTGATGACCAATAAATCGCGCCACAACACCAAGGGAAGCCACTGTAGAGAAAGTACATGAGGAAGGGAAGGTATAAGAAAGTGATCTAAAAAATCGGCATGAATTGTAAGACACGCCAAATTAGGAAGGAGGGGGAAGTACATTGATAAGACATTAGTAATCCCCATTCTTCCTATAGGGTTTCAAAGAAGGGTACTTACAAGGGCTCCAAATGACATGAGTGAGGTGCTGGGTGTCCGCCTGTGGAGATGACTAATGAGTCTGAGCGTCTTAAATGCCTCCAACCCGGAAGTTCAACAGCGCTAAGATAGCCGCTGCTGTTACTTCCGGGTCCGGTCCTCCATTGTTGCGCAGGCGCGAGAGATTACCCAGCGCATGCGCGCAGCTCAATAGTGGTCGATGCCGAAGCATCGGTCATAGAGAGCAGCAGCCGGGCTCCGTGGAGCCCCGTCTGCTGCCGGAGGAACGCAAGCCCGCCGTGGGGGGAGAATTAACTCCTCACATCCCTCCAAAAAAGGAGGGTAAGTGCAAATACCAGTGTTAGCTTGGGTGTATATAAAGAGTGAAACATAGAATAAACTAAGGAGGGGAGGGATGCAAGATCTCCGGCGATGGGGACATATAAGAGCCCACGGTCGGAGAAATATGCATCCAATCCCTATCCTAAAACATATAATGACTATACAAGCTGATATACTTACATTGGTCCAGCTTTGCACAATGTACTGTAAGTAAGTATTACTCATGACAAAAACAACAAAATCCGCAGCTCTGTTCAAGACTCCCCCCTCTTAGGCTTCACATACAGTGGGGACGGAAAGTATTCCACAATTCTTTCTCTGAGCTCTTTAGGCAGTTCCTTTGACCTCATGATTCTCATTTGCTCTGACATGCACTGTGAGCTGTAAGGTCTTATATAGACAAGTGTGTGGCTTTCCTAATCAAGTCCAATCAGTATAATCAAACACAGCTGGACTCAAATGAAGGCGTAGAACCATCTCAAGGATGATCAGAACAAATGGACAGCACCTGAGTTAAATTTGAGTGTCACAGCAAAGTGTCAGAATACTTAGGACCATGTGATATTTCAGTTTTTCTTTTTTTAAAAATCTGCAAAAATGTTAACAATTCTGTGTTTTTCTGTCAATATGGGGTGCTGTGTGTACATTATTGAGGAAAAAAAATGAACTTAAATGATTTTAGCAAATGGCTGCAATATAACAAAGAGTGAAAAATTTAAGGGGGTCTGAATACTTTCCGTCCCCACTGTATGTGCGGCTGCAGTTAACAGCATGGGGTCCAGTGTGTTCCTGTTTTACCAGTTCAGGTGAGAATCAGGTCTGAATTTTTGCCTAAATTCGCACCTGAACTGGACCCAAACATGCACAGGACTCTTGCAATGCGGACCGCGGCAAACAGGACCTGTGTGAACCAGACCCATTGAGAGCCGGTCACACTCACATGTCATGCGAATTGGATGTGGGGAAATCTGCATTCAATTCGCACATATGTGAACCTGGCCTCATACATGGACAATCCTGGTGCTGTCCACTGTAGTCCATCTGCACTCTCCATTGACAGTAAGAAAGAATGTATCAACCACACTCCACTCTTAGCCCCTCTTGCCGTATTTATTAGTTATAACAAAGTGTCTGCATACAACAATGCCTTCACCATTAAAAAACCTTCCTAGATGCGTTTCCCCACTCCTGGCTTGCTCACAAATATCCTTGTGAGCAAGCCAGAAGTAGTGAAACGCATCAAGGAAGGTTGGTTCCCAGGTGGAGACATTGTTATACACAGTCACTTTCTTAATAACTAATAAATACGGCAAGCGGGGATAGGAGTTGAGTGTGGCTGATACTTTCTTTCATACTTCTGTGCATTACTCATACCTGGTGGACTGCAGGGGAAACTGGAAATCCTTTTGGTACTCAGTGCTACTACAGTAGGAGCCTTAATTTTTGGGTCCCAGTCAAGTTCTATGTGAGAGGCTGACCCAAGAGGTCGCTCACTCAGCACTTCCACCATTCATAGAATGCCTTGGATATACAAGGTATTCTCTGATTGAATAGGGTGGAAGGAACGGACATTTTAAAACTTTTTTTGATACATGTCCCCTGGGGCAGGACCCGGGTCTTCAAACACTTTTTATGGCAATAACTTGCATATAAGCCTTTAAATGAGAACTTTTGATTTTTCACGTTTGCGTCCCATAGACTTTAACGGTGTTCGCACAAATGTTTTGCCCGTCCGCATGTTCTACTGCGAACCGAACTGTGGGGGGGGGGGGTTGTTCGACTCATCCCTACTTGTTTATTGTTTTGTTTGTCTGGTTTATAAATAAATGTTCCTACAGTGCCATTACTCCAGTCAAACTCTGGGGAGTTAAAATCCCCCATTATTATCACTGTCCCACCCCTTGAAGCCCTTTCTATCTGTGCAAGGAGCCGAGTCTCCACCTCTTCATTACCAATGAGTAGCCTATAATAAACTCCAACGATCAACTTTGTAGTATTCACACCCATATGCAATATGCGTAATGCTTCAGCCTTATCACACTCTCCATCAACTAGGTCCTCTTTCACATTTGCTTTAAGATCACATCTTACATAGAGACAGACACCACCACCTTTCTGTTTTACCCTGTCTCTCCGAAAGAGAGCAGCCAGGGATATTAATAGCCCAGTCGTGAGAAGAATGAAGCCAAGATTCAGCAATACCAATTAAATCATAGTTCTCTTTGTGCACTAAAGCTTCCAACTCACCTATGTTGCTTGGCAGACTTCTGGCATTGGTGAACAAACACTTTAATATGTTGTCACATTTTGCACACATATTTTGCTTCTTTTTTTTTTTAGTACAAATAGTACAATTTTCAATGGTTGTTTGTAACATGGGACCTTCTTAGCACCTGCCATAGCCTCCCCCCCATCTTTCCCAATTCCACCCACCAATAGGGACTGACCCCGTTTAACCTGTCTGCCCCATTACAATCTAATTCACCCTCCCTCATCAATCCTAGTTTAAATACTTCTCCAGCCTTCCCATAAACCTCTCCCTCAGCACAGCAGACCCCCTTTCATTTATGTGCAGACCATGTATAGCATATAGGTTGTACCCTAATGAAAAGTCAGCCCAGTGCTCTAAAAACCCAAATCCTTTCCTCTTACATCAGGTCTTTAGCCATGCATTTAGCTCTCTAATCTCCCTCTGCCTTTCCTGTGTTGCACATGGCACAAGCAATATTTCAGAGTATATCACCTTGGAGGTCCTTCCCTTCAACATGCAACCTAGTTCTTCTAGTTTATTCTTAAAAGGATTGTAAAGGTTCGTTTTTTTTTTTAAATAACAAACGTGTTATGCCCCGTACACACGGTCGGATTTTCCGATGGAAAATGTCCGATCGGAGCGTGTTGTCGGACATTCCGACCGTGTGTGGGCTCCATCGGACATTTTCCATCGGATTTTCCGACACACAAAGTTTGAGAGCAGGCTATAAAATTTTCCGACAACAAAATCCGATTGCGTCAATTCCGAACGTGTGTGGCCTGTTCCGACGCACAAAGTGCCACGCATGCTCAGAAGAAATTCCGAGACGGAACAGCTCGGTCTGGTAAACTTAGCGTTCGCAATGGATACAACACTTTCGTCACGGTGCAATGTTACAAATGGTTTAATACAGCGCACTCTCTTCTTCTTTATAATGTGAGAAGAATGAAGTAGTTTTGCTGCTCATATTCACACAGACTTCTTACAAACTTATTTCTTTATTATTTATCGGGATTCCCTTAATATATTTTGATTTGTCACATCTGACAAAAATATTTTTATTTTATTTTTTTTTTTAAAGGCAGTTTTTTTTTTATTTTAGGTTTGTATTTTTTCCAAGGCTGATCTTTGTTTTATTTTATTTTTAGTTTTACTCCAGAATATTTTTGTGTGTGTTTTGTGTGTCAAGTTACCACAACACCATTATTATCTTGTATTATTTAATCTCAAGGAGATTGTTTGGTGTTGGTGTCCCTTGTTAATTTCACATTGTATTTTTGAAATGTACCTGAATCCTCACAAACAAACTGTCCTTTTTGAAGGAAAACACACATAGGCAAGTATAATAGAAACCAAAAATCCTTTATTAAGGGCTCAGAACCAAACAAAGAGGGAGGCAACGCTGGAGAAACATCAGAAATTAGCGAAGCCTTGAACCACCAGGGCAGACATCAATTCTTGAACATCAAAATTGGTGGCCTGAGGAGTCCATATGTAAGGGAGTGCAGTCTGGTCCAGAAGTCCCAGAGATCCGGAAAGCAGCAGATGACATCTGTGTCCCCAGGCTGTGGTACCACAAGAGGCTGCATCTTTTGCCAGACCAGACTGGATCCAGGGTCATCACTTTCTGGTCTTCCTTCCACACTTCCTTCCTGGCTGTGGCTCTGCTGTTGGAGATGTGGCAGGAGGAGGAGTAGGACCTGGAGGAGGAGGAGGACTAATAGGACCTGGAGGAGGAGGAGAAGTAGAAGGATCTGGAGGAGGAGGAGGAGGACCATGTGTGAGGTCACAAATGTGGGTAGCAGATGTTATTTGGTCCCTCAACCCCTTATTCAGAGCTTCCAACATTAATGACTCACACATGAGTTGTTGGCCCTCCTCCATCCGCTGCATTTTACAGGCAATTATGGCAGCAAAGTCCTCCTCCACAGTGTGTGGTGCTCCCAGGGCCTCTGTACCCTTCCAAAAGAGGCCTATGGCAGCCTCCTCTAGGGTACTCCTCTTCCTGCCACTTTCTCTTTGCAGGTGTAGGGGAGGGACCTGCATATCAGGCAGCCTGCTCGGCCCAGCCACCTCCTGGCTGAGACTTCCCTGTGTATGAAAAAGGGACATGGTTGTAATGTTTTGCATCATCAATCACAATCATAAATTAGTACTCCAAACTAACATCTAGTTAACATCATTGATTGGACAAGCAGAAATATTTAGAGGAATGCTATACCTGGCTCAAGCTGGGCTTCTCCACATGTTGCTGCCTGGAAGGCCCAGGTTGGGCGTCAGAAGCCTCAGCTGGGGGGGAAGGAAGTGTGGAAGGAAGACTGGAGAGTGATGACCTGGGTTCAGTCTGGCCTGCCAGAAAATGCAGCCTGTCATAGTACCACATCCTGGGGACATAGATGTCATCTGCTGCTCCGGATCTCTGCGAATCCTGGACTTTCTTGCGCTCCCTTACATATGTGCTCCTCAGGCCACCAATTATGATCTTCAAATAGGTGATGTCTGCCGTGGGGATCACCTGCTTCACAATTTCCACCAATTGATCCAGCGCTGCCTTCCTCTTTGTTTGGTTCTTATAATGTGGGTGGTTGATCTCCCACAGACAAGGCAGCTCCCTGAACATGTCAATGAATATTGCCAGGAAGTCGGTATCGTTCAAGATAGCCATTTTCACTGCAAGACACAACACAAGACAAACCCTAATGTCAGCCAAAACTCTCCTAATCTTGTTACAATATAGGCCTCAATCTAGAAGCAGTATAGGCCCAAGTTTGTCTCTTACCTTCGTTCTTATGATCGGCGCCTCCGATGCTCCTTCCTCCGCTCACAGATAGTACGTAATACGCACGCGTGTTACGCTTTATACAAACTGCGCATGCGTCTAACTCCGCCCGCCCCTGATGTTCTTTCTAGTCTATTCCCCGCCCCTTTTCGTTCTGCGCAGTGGGGGAAGAGCACATGGTGGATACACAGCAGGTGCGTGCTAATTACAGGAACGAGGAGGAGGAGGAGGAAAGCCCGGATCCGGACACGTCCCGATCCAGAAGGAGATTTAAGGCCTCAAATATGTCCTTTGGGGAGATGTTGGAGATGGTGGACATCCTGAAGAAGGCCGACTATGATGGAAAGTATGGACCTTACCCCAACCCCAATATCAGAAAGGCCAAGATCATGGCGAAAGTGGTCAGGAGTCTGCACTGGAATTTCGGGGTATGACGATAGAAAGATCAGCTCAGGAAGCGGTGGTCAGACCTGAAATTACGAGAACATGAGCAGTACAGAAAGATCCGGAGAGTGCTGCAAAAAAGTAAGTAGTTGTGCTGTGTTCCTGTTCTTTCTGTTTATTACGTTCGTGCTCCTCCATGTGCTTTTAGGAACTGTTGTACAGTTTAACCACTTGCCGACCGCCGCACGACTATATACGTCGACAGAGCGGCACGGGCAGGCAAAAGGACGTATATGTACGTCCTTGCCTGCCCGCGGGTGGGGGGTCCGATCGGACCCCCCCCCGGTGCCAGCGGCGGTCGGCAAATCTCCCCCGGCGATCGGAGGTGAGGGGGAGGCCATCCATTCGTGGCCCCCCCCTCGCGATCGCTCTCAGCCAATGGGATCATTTCCCTGCCTCTGTATTGTACACAGAGGCAGAGGAAATGATGTCATCTCTCCTCGGCTCGGTATTTTCCGTTCCGGGCCGAGGAGAGAAGACTGCAATGTAAGTGCACCAACACACTACACACAGTAGAACATGCCAGGCACACTAAACACCCCGATCCCCCCCCCGATCGCCCCCCCGATCCCCCCCCAATCACCCCCCCCCCCCCTGTCACAAACTGACACCAGCAGGTTTTTTTTTTTTTTTTTTTTTTTTTTTCTGATTACTGTATTGGTGTCAGTTTGTGACATTTACAGTGTTAGGACAGTTAGTATTAGCCCCCTGTAGGTCTAGGGTACCCCCCTAACCCCCCCTAATAAAGTTTTAACCCCTTGATCACCCCCCGTCACCAGTGTCGCTAAGCGATCATTTTTCTGATCGCTGTATTAGTGTCACTGGTGACGCTAGTTAGTGAGGTAAATATTTAGGTTCGCCGTCAGCGTTTTATAGCGACAGGGACCCCCATATACTACCTAATAAATGTTTTAACCCCTTGATTGCCCCCTAGTTAACCCTTTCACCACTGATCACTGTATAACTGTTACGGGTGACGCTGGTTAGTTTGTTTATTTTTTATAGTGTCAGGGCACCCGCCGAATAAAGATTTAGCCCCCTGATCGCCCGGCGGTGATATGCGTCGCCCCAGGCAGCGTCAGATTAGCGCCAGTACCGCTAACACCCACGCACGCAGCATACGCCTCCCTTAGTGGTATAGTATCTGTACGGATCAATATCTGATCTGATCAGATCTATACTAGCGTCCCCAGCAGTTTAGGGTTCCCAAAAACACAGTGTTAGCAGGATCAGCCCAGATACCTGCTAGCACCTGCGTTTTGCCCCTCCGCCCGGCTCGGCCCAGCCCACCCAAGTGCAGTATCGATCGATCACTGTCACTTACAAAACACTAAACGCATAACTGCAGCGTTCGCAGAGTCAAGCCTGATCCCTGTGATCGCTAACAGTTTTTTTGGTAGCGTTTTGGTGAAATGGCAAGCACCAGCCCCAGGCAGCGTCAGGTTAGTGCCAGTAGCGCTAACACCCACGCACGCACCGTACACCTCCCTTAGTGGTATAGTATCTGAACGCATCAATATCTGATCCGATCAGATCTATACTAGCGTCCCCAACAGTTTAGGATTCCCAAAAACGCAGTGTTAGCGGGATCAGCCCAGATACCTGCTAGCACCTGCGTTTTGCCCCTCCGCCCGGCCCAGCCCAGCCCACCCAAGTGCAGTATCGATCGATCACTGTCACTTACAAAACACTAAACGCATAACTGCAGCGTTCGCAGAGTCAGGCCTGATCCCTGCGATCGCTAACAGTTTTTTTGGTAGCGTTTTGGTGAACTGGCAAGCACCAGCCCCAGGCAGCGTCAGGTTAGTGCCAGTAGCGCTAACACCCACGCACGCACCGTACACCTCCCTTAGTGGTATAGTATCTGAACTGATCAATATCTGATCCGATCAGATCTATACTGGCATCCCCAGCAGTTTAGGGTTCCCAAAAACGCAGTGTTAGTGGGATCAGCCCAGATACCTGCTAGCACCTGCGTTTTGCCCCTCCGCCCGGCCCAGCCCAGCCCACCCAAGTGCAGTATCGATCGATCACTGTCACTTACAAAACACTAAACGCATAACTGCAGCGTTCGCAGAGTCAGGCCTGATCCCTGCGATCGTTAACAGTTTTTTTGGTAGCGTTTTGGTGAACTGGCAAGCGCCAGCGGCCTAGTACACCCCGGTCATAGTCAAACCAGCACTGCAGTAACACTTGGTGACGTGGCGAGTCCCATAAGTGCAGTTCAAGCTGGTGAGGTGGCAAGCACAAGTAGTGTCCCGCTGCCACAAAGAAGACAAACACAGGCCCGTCGTGCCCATAATGCCCTTCTTGCTGCATTCGCCAATCCTAATTGGGAACCCACCACTTCTGCAGCGCCCGTACTTCCCCCATTCACATCCCCAACCAAATGCAGTCGGCTGCATGAGAGGCATTTTCTTTATGTCCTCCCCCTAGTACCCCTACCCAACGAACCCTCCCAAAAAAGATGTCGTGTCTGCAGTAAGCACGGATATAGGCGTGACACCCGCTATTATTGTCCCTCCTGTCCTGACAATCCTGGTCTTTGCATTGGTGAATGTTTTGAATGCTACCATTCACTAGCTGAGTATTAGCGTAGGGTACAGCATTGCACAGACTAGGACACACTTTCACAGGGTCTCCCAAGATGCCATCGCATTTTGAGAGACCCGAACCTGGAACCGGTTACAGTTATAAAAGTTACAGTTACAAAAAAAGTGTAAAAAAAAAAAAAAAAAACACAAACAAAAATATAAAATAAAAAGTAATAGTTGTCGTTTTATTGTTCTCTCTCTATTCTCTCTCTCTCTATTCTCTCTATTGTTCTGCTCTTTTTTACTGTATTCTATTCTGCAATGTTTTATTGTTATTATGTTTTATCATGTTTGCTTTTCAGGTATGCAATTTTTTATACTTTACCATTTACTGTGCTTTATTGTTAGCCATATTTTTGTCTTCAGGTACAGCATTCACGACTTTGAGTGGTTATACCAAAATGATGCTTGCAGGTTTAGGTATCATCTTGGTATCATTCTTTTCAGCCAGCGGTCGGCTTTCATGTAAAAGCAATCCTAGCGGCTAATTAGCCTCTAGACTGCTTTTACAAGCAGTGGGAGAGAATGCCCCCCCCCCCCCCATCGTCTTCCGTGTTTTTCTCTGGCTCTCCTGTCTCAACAGGGAACCTGAGAATGCAGCCGGTGATTCAGCCAGCTGACCATAGAGCTGATCAGAGACCAGAGTGGCTCCAAACATCTCTATGGCCTAAGAAACCGGAAGCTACGAGCATTTTATGACTTAGATTTCGCCGGATGTAAATAGCGCCATTGGGAAATTGGGGAAGCATTTTATCACACCGATCTTGGTGTGGTCAGATGCTTTGAGGGCAGAGGAGAAATCTAGGGTCTAATAGACCCCAATTTTTTCAAAAAAGAGTACCTGTCACTACCTATTGCTATCATAGGGGATATTTACATTCCCTGAGATAACAGTAAAAATGATTAAAAAAAAAAAAAAATGAAAGGAACAGTTTTAAAATAAGATAAAAAAGCAAAAAAATAATAAAGAAAAAAAAAAAAAAAAAAAAAAAAAGCACCCCTGTCCCCCCTGCTCTCGCGCTAAGGCGAACGCAAGCGTCGGTCTGGCGTCAAATGTAAACAGCAATTGCACCATGCATGTGAGGTATCACCGCGACGGTTAGATCGAGGGCAGTAATTTTAGCAGTAGACCTCCTCTGTAAATCTAAAGTGGTAACCTGTAAAGGCTTTTAAAGGCTTTTAAAAATGTATTTATTTTGTTGCCACTGCACGTTTGTGCGCAATTGTAAAGCATGTCATGTTTGGTATCCATGTACTCGGCCTAAGATCATCTTTTTTATTTCATCAAACATTTGGGCAATATAGTGTGTTTTAGTGCATTAAAATGTAAAAAAGTGTGTTTTTTCCCCAAAAAATGCGTTTGAAAAATCGCTGCGCAAATACTGTGTGAAAAAAAAAAATTAAACACCCACCATTTTAATCTGTAGGGCATTTGCTTTAAAAAAATATATAATGTGTGGGGGTTCAAAGTAATTTTCTTGCAAAAAAAAATAATTTTTTCATGTAATCAAAAAGTGTCAGAAAGGGCATTGTCTTCAAGTGGTTAGAAGAGTGGGTGATGTGTGACATAAGCTTCTAAATGTTGTGCATAAAATGCCAGGACAGTTCAAACCCCCCCCAAATGACCCCATTTTGGAAAGTAGACACCCCAAGCTATTTGCTGAGAGGCATGTCGAGTCCATGGAATATTTTATATTGTGACACAAGTTGCGGGAAAGAGACAAATTTTTTTTTTTTTTTGCACAAAGTTGTCACTAAATTATATATTGCTCAAACATGCCATGGGAATATGTGAAATTACACCCCAAAATACATTCTGCTGCTTCTCCTGAGTACGGGGATACCACATGTGTGAGACTTTTTGGGAGCCTAGCCGCGTATGGGACCCCGAAAACCAAGCACCGCCTTCAGGCTTTCTAAGGGCGTAAATTTTTGATTTCACTCTTCACTGCCTATCACAGTCTCGGAGGCCATGGAATGCCCAGGTGGCACAAACCCCCCCCAAATGACCCCATTTTGGAAAGTAGACACCCAAAGCTATTTGCTGAGCGGTATAGTGAGTATTTTGCAGACCTCACTTTTTGTCACAAAGTTTTGAAAATTAAAAAAAGAAAAAAAAAATTTTTTTTTTTGTCTTTCTTCATTTTCAAAAACAAATGAGAGCTGCAAAATACTCACCATGCCTCTCAGCAAATAGCTTGGGGTGTCTACTTTCCAAAATGGGGTCATTTGGGGGGGGTTTGTGCCACCTGGGCATTCCATGACCTCCGAAACTGTGATAGGCAGTGAAGAGTGAAATCAAAAATGTACACCCTTAGAAATCCTGAAGGCGGTGATTGGTTTTCGGGGTCCCGTACGCGGCTAGGCTCCTAAAAAGTCCCACACATGTGGTATCCCCATACTCAGGAGAAGCAGCAGAATGTATTTTGGGGTGCAATTCCACATATGCCCATGACCTGTGTGAGCAATATATCATTTAGTGACAACTTTGTGCAAAAAAAAAAAAAAAAAAAAAAAAAATTGTCACTTTCCCGCAACTTGTGTCAAAATATAAAATATTCCATGGACTCAACATGCCTCTCAGCAAATAGCTTGGGGTGTCTACTTTCCAAAATGGGGTCATTTGGGGGGGGTTTGTGCCACCTGGGCATTCCATGACCTCCGAAACTGTGATAGGCAGTGAAGAGTGAAATCAAAAATGTACACCCTTAGAAATCCTGAAGGCGGTGATTGGTTTTCGGGGTCCCGTACGCGGCTAGGCTCCTAAAAAGTCCCACACATGTGGTATCCCCATACTCAGGAGAAGCAGCAGAATGTATTTTGGGGTGCAATTCCACATATGCCCATGACCTGTGTGAGCAATATATCATTTAGTGACAACTTTGTGCAAAAAAAAAAAAAAAAAAAAAAAAATTGTCACTTTCCCGCAACTTGTGTCAAAATATAAAATATTCCATGGACTCAACATGCCTCTCAGCAAATAGCTTGGGGTGTCTACTTTCCAAAATGGGGTCATTTGGGGGGGGTTTGTGCCATCTGGGCATTTTATGGCCTTCAAAACTGTGATAGGTAGTGAGGAGTAAAATCAAAAATGTACGCCCTTAGAAATCCTGAAGGCGGTGATTGGTTTTCGGGGCCCCGTATGCGGCTAGGCTCCCAAAAAGTCCCACACATGTGGTATCCCCATACTCAGGAGAAGCAGCTAAATGTATTTTGGGGTGCAATTCCACATATGCCCATGGCCTGTGTGAGCAATATATCATTTAGTGACAACTTTTTGTAATTTTTTTTTTTTTTTTTTTTTTTTGTCATTATTCAATCACTTGGGACAAAAAAAATGAATATTCAATGGGCTCAACATGCCTATCAGCAATTTCCTTGGGGTGTCTACTTTCCAAAATGGGGTCATTTGTGGGGGTTTTGTACTGCCCTGCCATTTTAGCACCTCAAGAAACGACATAGGCAGTCATAAATTAAAGGCTGTGTAAATTCCAGAAAATGTACCCTAGATTGTAGGCGCTATAACTTTTGCGCAAACCAATAAATATACACTTATTGACATTTTTTTTACCAAAGACATGTGGCCAAATACATTTTGGCCTAAATGTATGACTAAAATTGAGTTTATTGGATTTTTTTTAGAACAAAAAGTAGAAAATATCATTTTTTTTCAAAATTTTCGGTCTTTTTCCGTGTATAGCGCAAAAAATAAAAACGGCAGAGGTGATCAAATACCATCAAAAGAAAGCTCTATTTGTGGGAAGAAAAGGACGCAAATTTCGTTTGGTTACAGCATTGCATGACCGCGCAATTAGCAGTTAAAGCGACGCAGTGCCAATTTGTAAAAAGTGCTCTGGTCAGGAAGGGGGTAAATCCTTCCGGGGCTGAAGTGGTTAAAATGGCAACTTTCATGTTCATGGGCACATTATTCGTTCATATCAAACATTTTTCTTTCAGCCTATAAAACACCATTGTTTTGGCCATATGCATTTGGCCACATTTTTTACGCCCTACTTGTATGAAACTAATTTGATTGTGTAGATGGCTTTGTTACTAGAATGAAATGCAAACTAGATTCTGTGTAAGGAGAGGACACTGAGCAGCTGTTTTCACATCTGGACACTGGAGCACTAGTGTGGGACACAAGAACACCATTTTTATTAGGGGGGCCACACAGGTGCTCCAGTGTACAAAAACAGGTAAAGTATTGCAGCTTCACAAAGGACACTGAAAATGCTACATTTTGGAACTCTGCCAAAATAGACAATTGTACCCCACTTCCAGGCAATGTTTCCTATTGATAGTTCTGCCATCAAATATCTGTGTGCTAAGTATACCATTTTTTTTTTACATAGGGGAGAAAAGACTCGGAGGACACCCCTCATCCGAGGAGACCACAGACCCCCCACCTCTGGAAGAAGGGGAAATCCCCCCAACCCAAGAAGTGCAGGAGGAGGAAGAAGATGTGGTGGAAATTGTCACAACAGGTGAGTGTCTGCGACCACAGGCTCAGGTAAGAGATGGATGCCGGCATATTTTTGATACCTGTTTTTGTTTGGTTTCTCTCTTTTTAGGTGATCGTGATGTTGTGGATCCAGATCCTTTCACATCAGAAAGTGCCCAGACCCTGATCAGGGAGATCATGGGGTGTAATTTAGAATTGGAAAACCTCAAGAAAAAAATCAATCATGTTATTAAAAAAAATAAAAACATCATTGATGTTTTGGGGCGAGTTTAAAACCCCTCCAAATCCTTTTTTTTTGTGTGCTACAATGTTAAAAATGTTTTAGCGATTTTTAGAAAAGCCAAATTTGGAGGATGCACACAGTGTGCCAACATGTGCTATCTGCCATCACGGGAGATCAATGGACGCGTTTTGGGGGTGCAACCCCTTCTTCAATAATAAAGTAGCTGAGAGGAAGGGGTTTCTCCCCAAAACACGTCCCTTGATCCCCCGTGATGGCAGCTAACACATGTTGACATTGGCAAATTTGTGTGCATCTTCCAAATTTGGCTTTTCCTGGGGTGACTTCACCCCATCTGAACGCAATATCAAACACAGTTCCTAAATACTCATGTATGATATTGCCTTCAAGTTCTACCTAATGTGACCTTGTAAGTTCAAGATTTGTGTCTTTCTTGTTGGTTTTACACATGCCTGTTTTATCTTAAATGGACATTTCTATTTTTTATAATGCCACCCCAAAAATTGTTATACAACAAACATGTTGGTTTGTTTTAAAAACCTTTTCTAAATGCACATGTGATTGTGCAGGTATTAAAAAGATTGTTAATCAACAATGTGTGGATTATTGTCTCAACGTTACAACACTTTTGTGGTGATGTAATTGCTGCTTTCTGTGAAAATGGGGGTTATTTCCTAAGGGCAAATCCTCTTTGCACTACAAGTGCAGTTTCAGTGCAGTTTCAAGTGTACTTGTAGTGCAAAGTGTCTTTGCCTTTAGTAAATAACACCCAACAGTGCTTTGTAGAAGGTTACACAATCACGCCATTTTCAGGACTCACCACATTTCTGTCAGGGTCAGCTAAAACAAACATAAGCAGTAAATGTCACCAAAGATTTGCTTTTTTTTTGTTTTTATTTGATAAAGGCTTCACAAATTGTCTGGCATATTGATCGCCCCCCTACCCGCAAAGAACTCAAGGTATCTTAACCGGACATCACAGGCACTCAGGGAGGGCAAGCCAGGACGGCCACTTTCAAGCGCCGTCAGGGTTGTTTCATTTAGAATTCCGGCCTCAGACCCAACTGAGCCAGCATAGTTGGCAGAATGTTGGCGTAAAAAGGTATGTAGAACACAGCATGCCAGGATTATATGATTAAGTTTATACTCCGCCATATGGATGGGTGTCAGAAATAGGCGGAACCGGCTGGCCATGATTCCAAATGTGTTCTCCACCACTCTTCTGGCTCTGGCCAGCCGGTAATTAAAAACCCTCTGTTCCGGGGTGAGGGTCCTCATCGGGAATGGCCGCACAAGATGGTCCCCCAGCGCAAATGCTTCATCCGCAACGAAGACGAATGGGAGTCCTTCCACATTCTCTTCTGGAGGTGGCAAGTCCAAGCTACCATTCTGGAGACGCCTGTAAAACTCCGTCTGGGCGATGACTCCACCATCTGACATCCGGCCATTCTTCCCCACGTCCACATACAGGAAGTCGTAATTAGCCGACACCACCGCCAACATCACAATACTATTGAACCCCTTGTAATTATAATAGTACGACCCCGAGTTGGGTGGTGGGACGATGTGGACGTGTTTCCCATCAATTGCCCCTCCGCAGTTAGGAAAGTCCCACCGCTGGGCAAAGTGGGAGGCCACAGTCTGCCATTCCTGTGGCGTGGAAGGAAACTGTTGAGGAAAACAAAAAAAACTTAGTATTTTTGCACATAAACATGGAAAGCAGATTAGACACAAACATTCTTGGCCAACATCCAGATAACATTTTCCCTTGCACTACATGCTTTGGGGAATTCATCCATACATCTGACCACAAAAGAGATGGGTATAGTGTGTATGGGCTTGGCAAAGTCAGCAGATAGATGATTGAGGATAGATAGAGAATTGGTATCAGCTGACTTAGCAGTTTGGGGGGGGAGGGAGGGTTAATAAAAATGATTTGGGGACACTACAAAAAAAGCCTCTGGCATCTGCCAGAATTTAAAGCACAAATCACATTTAAAAACATGTTTGGGGTAAAGCACTACTATGGAGCTGATAAAATACATTGTTAAGTGACTACATGAGGTGAATATAGGGCCAGGAGAACATGCTGGGGAGGTTAGTGAAGGCAAATATGTATGAAGGACAAAAAAAATAATTACATAAAAATCCAGCATGCATGAGGACAAAGGGGACATTCACAGCATATTACAATCATGGTAATTAGGGAATGAAGAAAGAAATACAATATATTAACAAACATTAAATACAATAAAATGTGAGATTAAAAGATACAAACCTTACCTTCATATACTCCTTCTGCAGGACCTGTATGATGGCAGAACAGGTCTCTGGGATAATAATCCCCAGAGCCTGGGGGGAGATGCCTGTTGAGAACTTCAAGTCCTGCAGGCTTCTTCCTGTCGCCAAGTACCGCAGGGTAGCGACTAACCTCTGCTCCGGAGTGATGGCTTGCCTCATGCAGGTATCCTGCCTGCTGATATAGGGGGGGAGCGAAGCCAACAAACGGTGAAATAAGGGGTCCATCATCCTGAGAAAGTTCCTGAAATCATCAGGATTATTCTCACGGATCTCACGGAGCAAAGGCATATGAGAGAACTGGTCACGCTGAAGCAACCAATTCTTGGTCCATGAACTCCTCCCCACCCTGTTCATGGACTGGACTTGTGTCAAGGTCAGGACCCCAACACCAAGCCCCCACACAACACGAACTCTACGAGGGGTACGTATACGAAACATGGCTAGAAAACGGTCGGCTGCTCAGAAGGGAGTAACAGAACGCACTGAAGAACAGCAAGGCCTGTGAAGAGCGACCTGAAAAACGAACAAGAACACAATGACAAAGTCACGCGGAGCTTGCTTGCACGCACTGAAGAGCAGATACAAACCCACAAGCACAAAACTGAACCGCAGAAAACGATCTGAAAGCCACGAGTCTGAAAAAGCGCGAATCGTCTCTCACCAAACTTTTACTAACACGAGATTAGCAAAAGGAGCCCAAAGGGTGCCGCGCTTGGTTCTGAACTGGCCTTTTCTAGTCTCGTTGTACGTGGTGTACGTGACCGCGTGGTTGGCGATCGGAAATTCCGACAACTTTGTGCGACCGTGTGTATGCAAAACAAGTTTGAGCCAACATCCGTCGGAAAAAATCTGAGGATTTTGTTGTCGGAATGTCCGATCAATGTCCGACCGTGTGTACGGGGCATTATACTTACCTGCTCTGTGCAAGGGTTTTGCACAGAGCGGCTCCGATCATCCTTTTTTGAGGTCCCTGGCGGCGCTCCTGCTCTTCATCGAGTGCCCACATGGAGAGCCGCTTTCCATGGGGGCACTCGTGCCGGTGTGCTTCTCCGCCGAGTTCTGCTGCTGTGTCCATTGACATAGACAGTAGGACTCAGCCCCGCCCCATGTCACTGGATTTGATTGACAGCAGCAAGAGCCAATGGCTCATGCTGCTATCAATCTATCCAATGAGATCTCGAGACAGTGGCTGGAGGTGCTGTGCTCGTCCCCGTCGCTGAAACGATCGGGCTCAGGTAAGAAAAAGGGGAGCTCTGGGGGCCAGCTGCAGAGCAGAAGGTTTTTCACCTTAATGCATACTATACATTAAGGTGAAAAGCCATGAGGGTTTGCAACTCTTTTAAGAAGCCTCCACCTTCCATGTATTCTGTCATTGGTTCCAACATGGAGTCATGCCAAGCCACTCCCAGTAATTTGTCAACCACATGTTGAACCCTGGCACCAAGGAGACAACAAACCATTTGGTTAAAGGGTAACTTCACTTTCGTTGGGAAAAAAATAGCAAATAAAGAAAAAATAATATAGCACATATAATTGCAACACTAATCATATTGTAGTTGAATGTTATTAAAAATTACCTTTCCTTTTCAATCTGCAGCCACTGTAATTTTCTGAGAATGCATTGCAATATGGCTACCTGGAGGTGTTCTGTACACAGAATGTGTAATGACCACTACCCAGAAACATAATTTCTTGCTTGTGTGATTCGCTCACCAATTTTCCTAGAAATCTGCCTAAGAGGCAAGTCAGATTTCAGGCATCCCCTGCAACAAAAATTTCATTTTTGGAGAGATACTTTCAATAGAAGCACGTCTAAAGGGATGCAGGCCCAGCAGATTTCCTCATTGGTGCCCTGCAGCTGCACACCTGACAGTTAATTATTAAACCACTCCCATTAAACCCACTCAGTACAGAGGCACAGACAAACACACATGGATTTCTACAGAATAACAAAAGGTAGGAATCCGCAACAAAGGTTGTTATAATCCTTGCAATGTACATCTATCACCCAGAGGGGAATGTTTTTTTCTCAACAATAGTGAGTTACACTTTAAGGCAATCCTGGCGACAAATTATTCTATTAGTCCGTCTGATTAGAGAATCCCCTATTACCATCAACTGTCTAGGCCTACCTTCACTACCCTCACCACCCCTACTAGATGGGCTGCTCTCCCGGCTGTTAGGGGTGGCAGTGACATCTAGGGCTGTCACATCTGAACTTGCCACCCCCACATCTTCACCCAACTTGGCAAATCTGTTTGGGTGCTTAAACCTAGGGCTGGCCCTCCTTTTCTGTGAGACCCTACCACTCCCACTGACTACAATAACTCATCTTCCTACCTGATATTTTTGACTTACTCCTCCACCCTCCACATCAACCCCATTAATCACCTACTCAGTGAGCAGATGACCCCTAGGCCAAAGTAAAGGCAGCTCAAGAGAAGAATCTGCCGAGAAGTGAGCAAAGTGGTGATACAGTTCAGCAACCTGAAAGAAGTGACAGCAGTAGCAAAAGGGCTGCAGTTGTGGCAATAGATGGCAGCAAAGTGTTTATAAAGGTCAATGTCAAGAAGTGTTCATAGCCCAGGCAGGCCTGAATGGCAACAAGAGATAACTAACTGTAAATTGTGGCAATGATATTCAGTGCCCCTCTCACCCAATTCCACTGCAGTGATCCAGAGTAGTGTCAGTTGTCATACGGTGAGGGGCCCCTTTTAGGTGGGGGCCCCTCACCGTATGACAACTGACACTTGAGGAGTGCATGTGTCCCCGTTGGGACACATGCACTCCTGCAGCAGAAGGGCCTCCTCAGAACAGTTCTCATGACTCAGCCTTCAGCTCAACAGTCTCCTCCACAGTTCCTCCAGCAACTCTGTCAACTCGGCTGAACCTGGATTGGTTAAGAATGGCATAACACACACACACCATATCCTGTTGAGACCTCTCTCTCCAACTCCTCTTGTGTCTTCCCAAGCATTTTATTTTATAGTGGCCCGCTCCTTGGTCATTGCTTAAAGGTTTTGTAGTTTGACTTCAGCTCTACTGTGTGGAAAGTCCTGCTTCCAACCTACAACTCCCAGAATGCTCTGAGCACTTGTACAGTAAATAAAAAAAGTTTAAATCAACTAAATATAATATACCCTCCAATTTAATTACTAAAGCAGACAGCATAAGAATTAAAAATAGTTAATGGCAATTGAAAGAATTTAGTCCCACTTTAAGACCGGGCCTCTTTATCAGACTCGGTGTTTACAAGTTAAAAACGATATAAAAATATGTTGGTGCGCTTATCAAACTATATTGATTTATAGCAACAGGTGTCACAGCACTAATTGGTTGGTTGCAGCTCACACATTTCTTTTTGGTGTTTTGCTATTCTATAGAGAATCCACATCAGCGCTTTAGTTTTCTTTTTTCACAAGTTAAAAATACGTTTTTTTGCTAGAAAATTACTTAGAATCCCCAAACATTATACATTTTTTTTCTAACACCCTAGAGTTATGGCAGTCATTGCAATACTTTTTGTCACACCGTATTTGCGCAGTGGTCTTACAAGCGCACTTTTTTTGGAAAAAATTTACTTTTTTGAATAAAAAAATAAGACAACAGTAAAGTTAGCCCAATTTTTTTTATATTGTGAAAGATATTGTTACGCCGAGTAAATTGATACCCAACATGTCACGCTTCAAAATTGCGCCCACTCGTGGAATGGTGTCAAACTTTTACCTTTAAAAGGGTAAAACAGTAGCAAAAGGACTGCAGTTGTGGCAATAGATGGCAGCAAAGTGTTTATAAAGATCAATGTCAAGAAGTGGAGGTCTAGGGCTAGAATTATTGCTCTCCCTCTAACTTGTGTGGTTTGACCGCCGTTTTCACATATGCGTTCGCTTCTGCGCGCAAGCTCGTCGGGACGGGGCACTTTAAAAAAAAATTTTTTCTTATTTATTTTATTTTATTTATTTTTACACTGTTTTTAAAAAAAAAAAAAAAAAAAAATGTAAATATCCCTTGTAATAGAAAAAAGCATGACAGGTCCTCTTAAATATGAGATCTGGGGTCAAAAAGACCTCAGATTTCATATTTAGACTAAAATGCAATAAAAGAAAAAAAAAAAAAAATTGACATTTGAAAAAAAATGACAACAGAAAAATGTGCCTTTAAGACGTATGGGCGGAAGTGACGTTTTGAAGTCGCTTCCGCCCTGCTATGGTATGGAGACGGGTGGGGGCCATCTTAGCCTCACTCGTCTCCATACCCAGCCACGGACAGGTCCCGATCGCCTCCGCCACTGACGACGGCTTCGGTAAGCGGCGGAGGGCGCAGGAGAGAGCGGCGGGAGGGGGGCGAATCCACCGCGAATCCACCGCAGAGACCACCATTATCGTTAACCGAACTGCCGCCTGAAGAGATGGATACCTCGGTTGTGGCAACAGCTGCTGCCATTACAGAGATATCCCTCTTCAAAGTCAGGACGTATATAGTTGTGCGGCGGTTGGTTAGTGGCTAGGGAGGGAGGGATGGCCTACTTCCAGGCCTGTTCTCAGCTTGCTTATTCTTTACTTTTTGTTTTCTGGCTAGCTGGTGAGTGTGCTGGGAACTGTTTGTATTCTATGGTTCCGTGAACTGGTTCCGTGAACTGCCCTGTCAATGTACAGTGCCTTGTAAAAGTATTCCCTCCCTTGGCTTTTTACCTATTTTGTTACATTACAGCCTTTAGTTCAATGTTTTTTTAATATGAATTATATGTGATGGATCAGAACACAATAGTCTAAGTTGGTGAAGTAACATTAGAAAAATATATACATAAAACTATTTTTCAGAAATAAAAAAATGATAATTGGCATGTGCGGATGTATTCAACCCCTTTGTTATGAAGCCCATAAAAAGCTCTGGTGCAACCAATTACCTTCAGAAGTCAAATAATTAGTGAAATTAGTCCACCTGTGTGCAATCTAAGTGTCACATGATCTGTCATTACATATACACATCTTTTTGAAAGGCCCCAGAGTCTGCAACACCTAAGCAAGAAGCACCACTAACCAAACACTGCCATGAAGACCAAGGAACTCTCCAAACAAGTAAGGGTCCCTTCACACAGGACGGATCTGTGATGATCTGCCCTGTGAACATCTGCTTGCTCAATTGATCCCCGCTGAGCCGGCGGATGACCGCCCTGTCAGATCTCTGCTCTCCCCTATGGGGGATCGGATGAGCATGGACCGTCTGTCCGCGTTCATCCGATCCGCTCTGCAGACGGATAGAAAAATAGGTTTTTGCTCTGTCTGCAGAATCGGACCATAGCGGGGACGGATGATATCGGGTGTCAGCGGATGTTCATCCGCTGACACCCGCTATCCCATAGGGATGCATGTATGTCCGTATTTCATCCGAAAACGGATGGATGAAATACAGACATACTGTCCGCACGTGTGAAATCCAAATCTTTGATGATCCCTAGGAGCACCATCAAATCTATCATAACCAAATGGAAAGAACATGGCACAACAGCAAACCTGCCAAGAGTAGGCTGCACACCAAAACTCACGGACCGGGCAAGGAAGGCACTAATCAGAGAGGCAGAACAGAGACCTAAGGTAACCCTGGAGGAGCTGCAGAGTTCCACAGCAGAGACTGGAGTATCTGTACATAGGACGACAATAAGCCATACGCTCCATAGCGTTGGACTTTATGGCAGAGTGGCCAGAATAAAGCCATTACTTTCAGCAAAAAACAAAATGGCATGTTTTGAGTTTGCGAAAAGGCGTGTGGGAGACTCGCAAAATGTATGGAGGATGTGCTCTGGTCTGATGGGTCTAAAATGTAACCTTTTGGCCATCAAAGAAAAAGCTATGTCTGGCGCAAACCCAACACATCACATCACCCAAAGAACACCATCCCCACAGTGAAACATGGTGGTGGCAGCATCATGCTGTGGGGATGTTTTTCAGCAGTCGGGACTGGGAAACTGGTCAGAGTTGAGGGAAAGATGGATGGTGCTAAATACAGGGATATTCTTGAGCAAAACCTGTACCACTGTGTGAGATTTGAGGCTAGGACGGAGGTTCACCTTCCAGCAGGACAAAGACCGCAAACACACTGCTGAAGCAACACTTGAGTGGTTTAACCACTTGCTGCCCACCATATAGCAGAATGACGGCGGCAAAGTGGTTTCAATATCCTGACTGGGCGTCAGGATATTGAGCCGCTGCGCGCACCTGGTCTGACACCCCACAACACCGATCTAGGTAAAGAGTCTCGGACGGAGACTCTTTACCACGTGATCAGCCGTGTCCAATCACGGCTGATCATGATGTAAATAGGTAGAGCCGGTGATCGGCTCTTCCTCACTCGCGTCTGACAGACGCGAGTAGAGGAGAGCCGATCGGCTGCTCTCCTGACCGAGGGGGTCTGTGCTGATTGATTATCAGCACAGCCCCCCCTCGGATCCCACCCAGGACCACCAGGGAAGGCCTCCCAGGACCACCAGGGAAGACATCCACACTGGACCACCACGTATGCCCCCTAGACCCCCAGGGAAATACCAATCTGTGCCCAGGCAGCTGCCAGTCAATGCCCAGGCAGCTGCCAATCAGTGCCCACTCACAATGCCTACCACTGCCAGTGCCACCAGGGATGCCTATCAGTGCTGCGTATCAGTGCCGCGTATCAGTGCCCAGCAGTGCCACGTATCAGTGCCCAGCAGTGCCACCCATAAGAACCCATCTTTGCAGCCTTTCAGTGCCCATCAGTGTCGCATATCAGTGCCCACCAGTGCCACCCAGTGCCACCCATGAGTGACCATCAGTGCCGCCTATCAATGCCCATCAGTGCTGCATATCAGTGCCACCCATCAGTGCCACCTACCAGTGCCCATCAGTGCTGCATATCAGTGCCCATCGTCAGTGCCCGTCAGTGCCCGCTCATTGGTGCCACCTCATCGGTGCCGCCTTATCAGTGCCTGTCAGTGCCGCCTTATCAGTGCCCATCAGTGAAAGAGAAAGCTTACTTATTTACAAAATTTTTTAACAGAAACAAAAGCAAAGCTTTTATTTTTTTCATCAAATACCACCAAAAGAAAGCTCTATTTGTGAGAACAAAATTATAAAAATTTAGTTTGGGTACAGTGTTGTATGACTGCGCAATTGTCATTCAAACTGCGACAGCGCTGAAAGCTGAAAATTGGTCTGGGCAGGAAGGTGTATAAGTGCCCTGTATTGAAGTGGTTAAGGGGAAACATGTAAATGTGTTGGAATGGCCTAGTCAAAGCCCAGACCTCAATCCAATAGAAAATCTGTGGTCAGACTTAAAGATTGCTGTTCACAAGCGCAAACCATCCAACTTGAAGGAGCTGGAGCAGTTTTGCAAGGAGGAATGGCCAAAAATCCCAGTGGTAAGATGTGGCAAGCTCATAGAGACTTATCCAAAGCGACTTGGAGCTGTGATAGCCGCAAAAGGTGGCTCTAAAAAGTATTGACTTTAGGGGGGCTGAATAGTTATGCACCTTGACCTTTTCTGCTATTTTGTCCTATTTGTTGTTTGCTTCACAATAAAAAAAAACATCTTCAAAGTTGTGGGCATGTTCTGTAAAATAAATGATGCAAATCCTCAAACAATCCATGTTAATTCCAGGTTGTGAGGCAACAAAACATGAAAAATGCCAAGGGGGGTAAATACTTTTGCAAGGCACTGTGCACCTTACTTTAAAAGCTAGTTATAAACAATCAGAGTGGTTGGCATTTTTGTTTCATCTGCCAAGTCTCACCCAATGATGACAATAACCCACAAAACCACTCCCCTCATTTTTTTTTATGTTGGTAATTATACCTGCCAAGATGAGACAACTGGGACACAGGCAGGAATAAAAATCTGACAAACGCACCCAAGCTTAATTCATTAATTAATTGTTTTGATAAGGTTGGGCTTTTATACTTGAGCTTAACAATGAGTATCTACCAAGCCAGTTATGACAATACGATACAAAAACATTCCATTTTCTTTTATGTTTTGTGTTCTTTTATATTTGACATTCATCATTTGGCAGGAAGCCACTGAAGAAATATAAAAAATGTTAAAACGCGTAAATATAGCAAGTTCCTATCTATTTACTGATGCTAGCAGCATAAGAACTAAAACCAGTTTATGTTGATTGAGAGAGCTTATTTATTTATTATTTTCATTGCATACTTACATTGGTCCAGCTTTGCACAATGTACAGTAAGTTAGTATTACTCATGACAAAAACAGCAAAATCCACAGCTCTGTTCAAGACCCCCCCTTCAGGCCGGGTTCACATATGTGCGGCCGCAGTTAACAGCATGGGGTCCGGTGCGTTCCTGTTTACCAGTTTAAGTGAGAATTATGTCCAATTTTTTGCCTGAATTCGCACCAGAACTGGAATGCGGACCACGGCCAACCCGGACCCACTGAGAGCCAGTCACACTCACCCGCATTCAATTCGCACATATGTGAACCTGGCCTTATACACAGACAATCCTGGTGCTGCCCACTGTCGTCTATCTCCACTCTCCATCGAAAGTATGAAAGAATGTATCATCCACACTCCACTTTTAGCCCCTCTTGCTATATTTATTAGTTATAAGAAAGTGTCCGCATACAACGTCTTCACCGTTAAAAAACCTTGCTAGATGCGTTTCACCACTGCTGGCTTGCTCACAAATATCCTTGTGAGCAAGCCAGAAGTAGTGAAATGCATCAAAGAAGGTTGGTTCCCAGGTGGAGACATTGTTATACGCAGTCACTTTATTAATAACTAATAAATACAGCAAGAGGGGATAAGAGTTGAGTGTGGCTGATACTTTCTTTCATACTTCTGTGCATTACTCATACCTGGTGGACTGCAGGGGAAGCTGGAAATCCTTTTGGTACTCAGTGCTACTACTGTAGGAGCATCATTTCTGGGTCCCACTCAAGTTCTATGTGAGAGGCTGACCCAAGAGGTCGCTCACTCAGCACTTCCACCATTCATCGAATGCCTTGGATATACAAGGTATTCTCTGATTGGATGGGGTGGAAAGAAGGGGTGTTAAAATCACAATCTCCACCTCGTCCGATAAGGATGACTTGAATTCATTGAAAAAGTACAGGGCATTCTATGAATGCTGGCATTGCCAAGCGTGGGACCCCTTGTGGTCTGTGTACAGTGGAGCAGACATGCAGTACCCCGATGATTGCGGCCATCACTTTAGTAATGCCAGCTACTACAGTAGTAATTTGCAGCTTCCCTTGTAGTCCATCAGATGCACGTAATGCACACCTACAGAAAAAATTAAAAGTCAGCAGCTACAGTATTTGTATAATATTAGGACACTTACCTGTCCACGAATCCAGCAGTGTCTTCACCAGAGCCGATTTTTTTAAAATTGGCTCTCGGAGTCCTGGGTGCTGCCACCGCCAACTCAGGTAAGGTAAACCGGCAATGAAGCCTTGCAGCTTCACAGCTGGCTCCTTACTGTGCATACGCGAAGCACCCTGCACTTTGCGAATGGCCCGGCAGTGGGGAAAGGAGAAGGAAGCGAAGTCAGCCAGAAGTGGGAACGGGTACCTGTCAAAACCAGGAACCCACTCCGCCCCCCCGAAAGGTGCCAAATGTGGCAGCGGAGGGGGGGGTGGAGGAAGCAAATAAGCGAAGCTTCCCCTTTTGGATAGAGCTCCGCTTTAAATTGTGCCACACTGGACCAACATAACTATACAATACATATTATTCTGGCAGGGCTGGACTCAGCCCTTCCTTCTCAGAGCTGGCCGCTCACCTGTCGGCTAATTGCCAGCTCCTATCTCTCCACAGTTACTCAGCTGTTGATGATATCCTGCTCGTCAGTCCTGCCATCTTAAGCCGTCCAGCCCAAAGGATCTCTGCCTTTGCCTTGGTCAACATCACAGAGCCTATCTCCTGCGTTCCTGTTTAAAGACTTGATTTGCTGACATCCCTTCTGGCGCCAGATCCTGCTTACTGTTCCACTACATTGATCCCTGACTTCTGGCTTGGCTGACTATCCATTTCAGTTGCTTAACTTTGGCTATGTTTTGAATACATTTGTAATTTTTACTTTATTATTAAACAAGTGTGATTTAACTGTAGGCAAAAAGGAAGTTCTGGACAGCTGCACTCCGGAATATAGCCTTTATTAGTAAAAAGTCCAACAGATACAAGCCACAGCAAAAAATGGGACAAATGAGCTGACGCGTTTCACACTTAAGAGTGCTTACTACAAAACTAGTGAGGCCTTGGTTACAAGGTAGTACATAGCTGGTATGGGTACCATCATCCCGAAATACTATAGTCAAAGGGAAATAAGGGGGTAGAGACGTGACAGCAGTTGCTGCTACTGTCTCTTCCCGTCTATGCCCCCCAAAGAAAGAGGAATGGGACTATTACGGTACTAAATAAAAAGGTACAGTTATAGACATAGAAACAAATTAAAACTTGTATAGATTCAAATTTTAATAGTAAAAAATACACAATTACAGACGAAATATCTACATACAGTCATAAAAACACACTGACTAAGCACATGGATCCCGCCAATTGTTAAGCAGAGGATGTATGTAAAGCTTTTAATCTCGACCGGTTTCGTGGTTGGTACCGCTTCTTCAGGAGAAACACATCTATAACATAATTTAAGGTAGCTTTAACATATACATGTATGTACATTAAACCATTGCAACAAAAAAAATTATTTGCAAAAGTAACAAAAACACAATACATATAGAGTAGAATTGAGGACAAGCTCACCCGCTCAGCCGGATTCCGTGGACATGCAGGACCCAACACAAGTTCCCCCGCAGCGGACACGGGGGATTGTGGACAGACTCTAGTTATATAGAGATTAAATTGTCATAATTATTAAAATGATGATGATGTGATGAAAGGTGAAGGGACTTGCAATTCACATGAAAATGAGGTGAACCCAGGACGGTGACATAAGAGTGCTTAGTCATAGCTTAGTCATAGCTCATTATTATTATTATACAGGGTTTATATAGCGCCAACAGTTTACGCAGCGCTTTACAACTTTAGGGAGGACAGTACAAGTACAATACAATTTAATACAGGAGGAATCAGAGGGTCCTGCTCGTTAGCGCTTACAGTCTAGGAGGGAGGGTCAAGTTATACAAAAGGGTAATAGCTGTGGGGGATGAGCTAATGGAGAAAATAGTGCAGTTGTTAGATGGAGGCAGGATAGGCTTCTCTGAAGAGGAAAGTTGTCAGGGATCACCTAAAAGTGGATAAATTTGGAAACAGTCTGACAGATTGGGGTAGGGAATTCCAGAGGATGGGCGAGGCTTGGGAGAAGTCCTGGAGGCGGATATGGGAGGAGGTGATGAGGGAGCTAGAGAGCAGGAGGTCCTGGGAGGAACGGAGAGGGCGATTAGGTTGATATTTTGAGACCAGGCTAGTGATGTAGCTGGGGGCAGAGTTGTGGATGGCTTTGTAACTTATTGTTAGTATTTTGAATTTAATTTGTTGGGCAAGTGGCAGCCAATGGAGGGATTGGCAGAGAGGGGTAGCAGACACTGAGCGGTTTGTAAGGTGGATGAGTCTGGCAGCAGCATTCATGATGGACTGAAGGGGGGATAGTCTATTTAAAGGTAAGCCAATGAGGAGGGAGTTGCAGTAGTTGAGGAGAGAGATAACCAGGGAGTGAATCAGGAGCTTTGTGGTTTCATTGGTTAGAAAGGGATGTAGTTTAGAGATGTTGCAGAGGTTGAGGCGGCAAGCTTTGGAAAGTGATTGGATGTGGGGCTGAAAGGAGAGTTCGGAATCCAGGATAACACCTAGCACCCTGACATGTGGGGAGGGGTGGATGGTTGTGCCATTGCTCTTGACAGAGAAGTCAGGGGAAGAGGCGCGTGGGGGAGGAAATATTATAAGCTCGGTTTTGGACAAGTTGAGTTTGAGGAAGTGGTGTGACATCCATACAGATATGTCGGTTAGTCAGTTAGTGATGCGTGAGGAGACTGATGGAGTGAGGTGAGGGGTGGAGAGATAGATTTGTGTATTGTCAGCGTAGAAATTATATTGAAAGCTATAAGAGGCTATCAGCTGACCCAGGGAAGAGGTGTAGATTGAAAATAAAAGAGGTCCAAGAACAGAACCTTGGGGGACCCCGACAGAGAAGGGAAAAGGTGTGGAGGAAGTAGAATTGTAAGTGACACTGAAGGTGCATTGGGATAGGTAGAATGAGAGCCACTGAAGAGCACAGTCACGGAGACCGAGGGAGAAAAGTTTCTTGAGGAGGAGGGGGTGGTCAACCGTGTCATAGGTAGCTGAAAGATCCAGAAGTAGGAGTACAGAATAGTGTCCGTTGGTTTTTGCAGTTAGTAGGTCATTTGTGAGTTTTAAAAGAGCAGTTTCTGTGGAGTGTTGAGGGCGAAATCCAGATTGAAGGGGATCAAGAAGGTTATTTTTAATGAGGTGGTCAGTCAGTTGGTTGTAAACCAGGCGTTCAAGGAGTTTAGAGGAAAAGGGGAGCAAGGAGATAGGGTGTAGGTTGTTAAGATTGGTAGGTCCAAGGACGGCTTTTTAAGTATGGGGGTGACCAGTGCATGCTTTAGAGCATTGGGGAAGATGCCAGAGGTGAGGGAGAGATTGAAGATGTGGGTTAGAGTGTGTAGGATGGAGTTAGAGGGTGACCGTAGCATATGAGAGGGAATAGGGTCCAGGGGACAGGTGGTTGGGTGGGCGATAGAAAGGAGTTTAGCAACTTCGTCTGTAGTAGCAGATTTGAATAGGGGGAGTGTCAGTTGTACCTGTTGACATGGGGTCTTAGTTGGGGGAGATACCTGTAGAGTGGAGATTTCATTGCGGATTGTATCAATCTTGTTTTTGAAGTGATTAGCGATCTCCTGGGCAGTAAGTGAGTCAGTGGGTGGAGGCGGTGGAGGACAAAGTAGTAGTTAAATCATAGCTGTGATTTAATTGTACTTCTGTCTCGACCTGATTTCATGGTTTCTGACATAGCAGATTCTTGTAATAATTCCCAAGAAATTAATACTGTTGGTATAGAAAGCAAAACACACAAAGCAATCATGGTATTATCTTCACTGTTTACAGAATGGCTTTTATGGAGTTAATAAAGGCTTTTTTAACTATTACGCATAATGGCTGTTCCAATTTCCAATCTGAGCTTAATCCTGCAAATACCTGTGAGCGTAACCTGAATTTAAATTATGCTGTCCAATGGGTGCAGGGGCGTAGGTGTCCAACCCCCCCCCCCCCTCCCAGAGCATCCTGGCAAAATACCCAGACAGCGTCCCTGCTGTTTAGCCTCAGCATCAGCACATTAGAAGCAATCAGAGTTTTGGAGTGCAGCAGCCAGCCCCCCTTCTATTGTGCCCCATCCCCTCAGTTTAATAAGGAGTCCCCCTGAAAAGCATGAAATTACTGCAAGGTCTCAGATGTCGGTAATTGACAGTGCACGGTTGAGGGAACTCCTAGACTCCTCCTCGAGGTATCATATGACACAGCCGAAGGGAGACTGGGGATGCAGAAGTTTTCTTACTTCTGTGCCGTGCTGAATCTAAGGTCTGGTAAGTGGGGAGGCATATATTTTCTGTTTTGGGAAGGAACAAGTGAGAATTCCAGCCTGGGGGAGTTTCTTTTAGTGGGGGGTAAAGGAAAGGGGGTGGGTTTGCTTTTGGAAAAAGGGGGATTTTCTTGTAGAGAAGTTCACAGGGGGTGGTTAATGGCAAGGATTTGCTTCTGGGAGGGAGTTTGATTGGATGAAGGGAGATTTTCTTGATAATTAGGAATCTTTGCTGGAGGAGAGGGTGTTGACTGAGGGAGATATTTTTGCTTTGGGGGGGGGGGGGAGTCGGTTTAGAAACAGGGGGGATTTCATTTTTGGGGGAGGGAGATATTTTACAGTGGGAATCTTTTCTTGGGGAGGGAGGATTCTTAGGAGGGAGAGGGGGATTGTTTTCCTTTAAAAGAGATGTTTTTTTTTTTAAATTATACTTACCTAGGTGGATGGAGCATTGATCCAATGTTGCATCTGTCCCCAGTTGCTCCATAGCCTCCCAGAAACGTACCCTGCTACGTTTCTTCCTGTCAGCTGCCAGACAACTTATCCCCCTCTTCTGAAAGACCACTACCACCCCACCCCTATCCGCCTGGGTTTCGGTGGTCAACGACATCATGCGCATGGAGGAAATGATAGCCCCAGACAATGACACCTTTGACAATTTTAAAAGCCTCTGACTTATCTGAATATAATATTCTACCTGTGACTCTCTATAGGCGATGTTGACACCTCATAGCTAATTCTGACTCATCCCCGGACCCTATTTTCCCAGCCTGTTGCATGGGGGTCTGCTCAACCCTCCCTAACCTTCCTTCTTCCTTACTATACCTATCCCCCTCCTCCTCTCTCTCACTTTCCCTTTTTTCTCTCCTCTCCCCCCCCCCCTTCTTCTATCCCTATGTTCCAATGACTGCTACGCAGATGTCTGCTCCCCCATACTCTATAAATCTGTCATGCAATGCATCATGGTTCTAACCACCTTTTGTTTGAAAGACGGGTACTCTTGCATGCCATACTGGAGGACATACAGATTTGTATTTGATTTGGATCTCACACTGTAATGCTTAATGTACAGCACATCTGATCATCACCTATGTACTGTTGTTTTTCTCTTTTAAAATGCAATAAAAATATATTTGACTCTAAGATAAACAACAGAGCGATTAAAGACCTCTGATCACAGTTCTCAGCCTTCAGTGAGCAAAGAGTGGTGACTGTCAGTCCCTGGCTCTGCCCCCCCCCCCCCCCAAGCTCACTGGAATTCCAGGCTGTGGAGGGGGCAGGAGCGGCTGACTCAGGGTCTCTGTGGCTCACTGAGAGGCTGAGCAAGCTACTGGTCCAGGCACCTGGGTGAGTCCTGACTTTAAAGTTAGGATCTTTCCACAGCCTGGACCTGCTGAGCGATATCAGCTGACAGCGGGCTATAGCTGGCTGTCGGCTAAAAATGGGTCACAAAAGTGCAGAACGAACTGCGCTCCTCCCCAGAAGAAGTACAATCAAGCAGTATGCCGTCCCTTCAGAGCGCATGCACGGTGACATCACCAGCTGCTTTCCATGTGAATATCTCCTAAACACCATATGTTTAGGAGATATTCACTGTACCTACAAGTAAGCGTTATTATAGGCTTACTTGTAGGTACAAGTTCAAAAGACTGAATAAAAGCAAACCATATTGACCAGGTGCAAAGGGCACCATACCGTAGTAGGGAGTGCACAATATTTTTTTTTTTGTTTATCTCTTAAAACATTTCATAAAATTTCTTAGGACACAGTTTTTTAAAGTTTAAATAAATCACTGAATTTACTGCCTACCACAATATGTTGCCCCTTGCACCTGCTCAACTTGCACAGTAAGGTTAGCTAAAATCCAGTTTTGGGTCTCATTCATACATCCTACATGACCATGGTGCAGCAAGTACACTGCAAATACCTGCACCCGGGATCTCAGATGTTCCAATCTCTGCTCAGCCTGGCACCTGAGTGATGGGCTGAAAAGAGCCAAGACTCTCTGCTGCTGTAAACATGTATCCACGTGTATCTGCACATCCAGTGGTTACCTGCAGGTAGGGTTACATTTTTGCCCTTAGATTAAATCTCTCTGCATCCAGGGTCAGAAATTTGTCCCTAACAGCAGGTAACCATGTCACCCACGGTTTGTTAGTGTGTCGCTTAGGCTCAATCGATGTGGGGAGTAATGTAGATGATACCGAATGTGTTGGCGAGGGATGGAGCTCATCCCAGCTCATGTAGTCACTGAAGGGAAGAGAGAAAAAAAATCCCTGGTGCCGCACATCCACGGAGTCCTATGGTAATGTAGTGGTAATGGGAGAGACTACCTCAGCCCGGGTACCCACCAGGCCACACCCCAATGTGTTTTGCTTTGTCCCCTGGAGCTTAAACATGGGGACCACATGCCCATCACTCAGATAAACAGGCTGAGCATCTGACAAAAATGGGAACATCTGGGATACTGACTGTAGGTATTCATGGTATTCTTATTTGCCATTCCATGGCCATTTAGAACATATGAATGAGATCTAAACCCAGCAGGCTAAACGAAAAAAACAAACAGGGAGCTTAGGAGGAGCTCGCTTTACTAATGAGTGCACTACCACACCACAACTGCATGCATTGTGTTCTATTCAGTTGAATGGGGATAATTTTTGCAAAGCCTCATGGCCCCACTCTGCTGTCACATGATTTAACCGTACCCCAACATAAAAGTGTAAATGATGCCTTTAACCCCTTGCCGCCGAGAGTACGCAGATGTGCGGCCTCGGCTTTCAGGGGTTATACTGGGATGATGCCCGCAGCTGCAGGCATCATCCTGGTACCAGTTTTTAGAGCCGGCAATCGGCTTTCCAGGGATAACAACCGATGTTGTCGCTAAAAGTCGCTCGGCTGTTATACCGGGGGAACAGGAGGTGACCTCCCACCGCTTTCCATGGGCCTCCCGATCCACCGGGAGACCCAATAGACAATCTGCCACCTCCGGTGGCTAGGGACAGACTGGCCCGAAGCTGGAAACGGCCAGTCTCCTGATTGTAAACAGGGAGGCGACGTCATGACGTCACTTCCCGTTTACTCGGCTGCCAATGGCGCCGGTTTTAAGAAAATATACAGTATTCAGAATAGCCGAAAAAAGTGCAAAGGAGGGATCAGGCGATCCCTCCATAAAGAGTACCTGTCACCACCTATTACTGTTTACATTCCTTGTGACAGCAATAAAAGTGATCAATTTTTTTTTTAACACAATTTATTAATATAAAAATAAATAAAATAAATAAGAAAAAAAAAATGTTTAAAGCGCCCCCGTCCCCGCGAACTCGCGCAGCAAAGAGAACGCATACAGAAGTCGCGCCCGCATATGTAAAAGTTGTTAAAATCACACATGTGAGGTATCGCCGTGATCGTCAGAGCGAGAGCAAAAATTATAGCACTAGACCTCCTCTGTAACTCTAACCTGGTAACCGTAAAAAAAAAAAATGAAAGCATCGCCTATGGAGATTTTTAGGTACCGTAGTTTGTCGCCATTCCACGAGTGCGTGCAATTATAAAGCGTGACATGTTTTGTATCTATTTACTCGGCGTAAACATTATACAAAAAAATTGGGCTAACTTTACTGTTTCGTTTTTTGAAAATTCATGAAAGTGTCCCTTTTCCCAAAAAGTTGTGTTTAAAACACCATTGCACAAACACCGTGTGACATAAAATATTACAACAATCACCATTTTATTCTCTAGATTCTCTGCTAAAAAAATATATATAATGTTTGGGGGCTCTAAGTAATTTTCTAGCAAAAAATACGGATTTTAACACCAAATGTCAAAAATAGGCGTAGTCATGAAAGGGTTAAGTTTGAAAAACCTGAAACCCCCCCCCCCCCAGAAAGAAAATTATCTACAGCCCTGAATGGGTGCCGTGACTGATAGGCTGAGCTGAAATAGCTTTAATAATTCCAAAAAGTATTACATGATACCCATGAGATTTTAAGAAGTAAAGCTGAGCTTTAAGTATCTATCAAGCTCTGATCAAAGAATTGTTGCCATCTTTGTTTTGTTTGCTGGATTTGCACCCTTATGCCGCGTACACACGAGCGGACTTTACGGCAGACTTGGTCCGGCGTACTGGATTTCGTCGGACAATTCGATCGTGTGTGGGCTCCAGCGGACTTTGTTTGCTCAAAAGTTGGACAGACTTAGATTTGAAACATGTTTTAAATCTGTCCGACGGACTCTTCTTTCTAGCGGACAAACCGGTCGTCTGTGTGCTAGTCCGACGAACTCAAACTGACGCATGCTCTGAAGCAATTACAAGACGGAAGCGCTCGGTCTGGTAAAACTAGCCTTCGTATTGAAGCTAGCACATTCCTCTTCTGTGATCTTTTAATACAGCGCTTTTTTTTTTCTTTATATTGCGAGAGGAATGAAGTTGTTTGGTTACTTTTTATTCACACAGAGTTCTCACAAAGTACTTTCTTCATGATTTATCCTCATGCCATTACTAATATGATATTTTTAGAAAGCCAGATCTCCATAAATAAAGTATTAAATTAGATTTTGGACTCATTTTTTTTTTTTTTTTTTTTTTAGATTTAAACACTATCTATTTTACAATGTGTGCTAAATTATACAAACATTTTTTATTTTTTTATTTTTGTAGTTTCAAGTTACCACAAAAACCTTAATATTTTGTGTTGTTTTAATGAACCTTAATGAGGTTGGTGTCCCTAGTTAATTAGACATAGGGGGGTTTATTTTCCAAAGGCAAATTCATTTTTCACTACAAGTGCAAATTCTACTTGGAATTGCACAGAAAGAGCATTTTGAAGTGCCTTTGCTGTGGATCCGAGGGGCACATGCAAGGAACCCCCAAAAAATAAAACCTTTTTCTTGCATATGATTGTATGATAAAATCAGCAAAGCTTCCCCTCATTTCAGATCTTCCCCTCAGATTTTCAGCGACTGCACTTCCAACAAGTGCACTTGCAGTGCAATTTCTAAAGTGCACTTTTCATTAGTACTTTGCACTTGATTTTAGAAATGATTTTTCCTTTTAGAAAAAACACACATAGGGGTTGATTTACTAAAGGTAAAAAGACTGTGCACTTTGCAAAGTGCAGTTGCCATCTGCAAGAGCAGTTGCTCCAGAGCTTAGTAAATGAGCAGAAGCTCTGCTGACTTCCATCATCCAATCATGTGCAAGCAAAAATGCTGATTTTTGAATTTTCCTTGCACAGGATTGGGTACTCTTTGCAAAGTCAAGCCTTACCTCATTTCCTAAGCTCTGGCGCAATTGCACTTGCAGAGGGCAACTGCCCTCTGCAGAGTGCACAGTCTATTTGCTTTTATTAAATCAACCCCATAGTCTTTTTGACCTGTACCTGCCTACTCCCAAACAAAATGTCGTTTTGGACTCAAAACACATAGTCAATAATGTAAGGTAACTAAAAAATCCATTTATTTGGGTTAACCAAAAACTAGGAAGGCAACACTGGAGACACTTTTAGAATCTGTGAAGCCTTTCATCCCCCAGGACACACATCAAGTTTTAGGACAAGAAAATTGGTATCTTGCGACTAGGGAGCACAGGGAGCACAGTCAGAGCAGACAGAAACCAGGCAATCACTTTCGAGTCTTTCGTGGAGCCTTCCCTGCATGCTTCTCTGCAGCCTTCCCTCCACGCTTCGCTGCAGCCTTCCTCGGAGGCTGGGCCTCTGGTGGTGTACTTGGGGCAGGAGGAGGAGGAGTGGCTTCATCTGCTAGATAGGTTGTAGCAGTAAGCTCCCCTCTCAAGCCCTTCTGATAGGCCTGAAAAATTAAACCCTCACAGAGGAGGCGTTGCCCCTTTTCCAATTCCAGCAATCTGGTGGCCATATATGTCCCATACGCCTCCTCTGCATTGGGTGGTGTGCTGAGGATTTGGCTGGCTTCACGAATGAGGGCTAGGAATTCCTCCTCAGTTTGGGTCATTTTTCTGGGCCTTTTGGTGAGAATGCGGAGGGGAGGCACCTGACACTCCGTGCGGCTTCTACTGGGCCCAGCCACAGCCTCCTCCTCTCTCCTACTGGGCAAGGCCTCCTCCTCTCTCCCACTGGGCAAGGCCTCCTCCTGGCTGAGGTCATCCTGTGTCAAAAAAAGGGACATAGTTGTAATTTTGGGTTACGCAATCACACACAATTTTCAGCTCATGACTTGCAAATATAATTCTCTACAAATATTAAAGGCTAGCTATTTGACCCCACCATTATTCCAGCTGATCAACAATATCTGAAGTACATAGGCGTGCGCACAGGGTGTGCCAGGTGTGCCTGGGCACACCCTACTCGCCTTGTGTGGTGCATATTCCCCCCTGTTTAGACCACTGATATTTCATCCACCAAAAAATTGTTACAAAATACAAAAATGTATTTAAAAATAAAATAAAAATAATGACACTGTCCACTGCCCTACTGACACCATCAGTACATATACACATGCATATGTATTTGAGCTTTGGGGTGCACACCCTAATGCAAGAGGCTGAGCACACCTATGCAGAAGTATATTTTTGGCCACTACTGTCTAGTGATATGTCTACATATTAATATTTGTGATGAAGTCATTTTTTATGAAGCACTTACAAATTTGACACGTTAACATCATTAATAACATTTACACAATCACA
Source organism: Aquarana catesbeiana (assembly GCF_042186555.1). NCBI lineage: Eukaryota > Metazoa > Chordata > Amphibia > Anura > Ranidae > Aquarana > Aquarana catesbeiana. The sequence continues at coordinate 709,259,397 of NC_133325.1, forward strand.
AATTCCCCAAAAAAGGATACCTGGCTGAAGCTGGGCGCATCCACTTCATCAAGGCTGAAAAGGCCCAGTTCTTCCTGGGACTCCTCAGCTGGGGTGGAGGTGGATGGAAGGCTGGAGGGAAGAGTGGGGGGAAGGCTGGAGGGAAGGGTGGGGGGAAGGGTCGAAAGTGATTGCCTGGCTTCTGATTGGTCATCCAGGAATTGCATTTTGTGGTAGTACCACAACTTGGGTACATAAACTTGGTCGGCTGCTGCTCCGGATCTGAGCGACTCCTGGATTTTATTGTGTTCCCGCTTATACATGTTTCGCAAGATACCAATTTTCTTGTCCACAAACTTGAGGTCTAAATGGGGGACTCGAGTCTTCACAAATTCTAAAAGTGTGCCCAGTGTTGCCTTCCTTACAGCTCGATTGAAATATAGTGGGTGTTTGACCTCCCACAGGTTTTTGTTTTCCTGATATAAATCGATAAATCTCGACAAAAAATCAGCCTCTTTAAAGGGATTCATTGTTGCTGAAAGACAAGACACAAGATCAAAACTGTAATGTCAGTCAGAACTCCCAGGATTATTTTGTGAAGAATCTAGGGGACACATATACACACACACACACCCCCACATTTAATCTTACCTTCGTTTCTGATGCTCGTTACTTCCGCACGGACATAGATAGGCCATCGTAATAGCTTTATATACACTGCGCATGTGTCATGCTCCGCCTGCGTCGCCCGCCCCTGACGTTCTTTAGTACGATTTGTCCCTGCCCCTTCACTCTTCATTGCGCAGTGGTAGTAGATAGAGAAAGATGGCGGAGAGAATCAGTGGAAGTAGCGTGGAGGAAAGCCCAGAGCCACAACCATTCACATCCCAGAGGAGATATAAGGCCACCAACATAGCTTTTGAAGAGATGGTGGAGATGGTGTCCATATTGAGAAGGGAGGACTACGATGGCAAAAAAGGACCGTACACACGACCAAGTATGCGTAAGGACAAAATAATGTCCTCAGTTGTCACCGCTCTAGAAGCTAAATTTGGCACTAAACGTTTGAAAGAACAATTGAGGAAGCGGTGGTCTGACATCAAAAGTCGGGAGCCAGAACAATATTGGCGAATAAAGAAGCTGCTTAAAAAAAGTAAGTACTTGTTGTGTTTTCCTATTGAGATACTTGGAAAAATTAAAAAATTGCGCAAAACTCCTAAACAGAATAACGTGAAGCAGCCAACACAACAACATGACTGTTGTAAATATATGAAAGTGAAAAAAGTGTGGCGCTAAAAATTAGTGTTGTTAAGGTAAGTAACAATGGTGCCTACAGATGGAGATACATAACCCTGAGGTGTGTACCCAAATGGTGGTGATTCTATACAATGTGTAGAAAGACAATCAAAATCTCTTCGTATAGCAACAATGAACTAAAAAATATATGTGGAAAAAAAAGGAATATAACTTAAATAAACAAGTGTATAGACACATGCAAACAGTGAAAAAGCGTGTCTGTATTGAGTGGATCAATTTTTGGGGTGGAGTAACCTAACCCAAAAGACGGTTCAGGAATAAATCACAATAGGTAAATAGTAAAAGGTTACAACAATGTAGTGTGCATCAACTCATAAATGACCTGCTCCTCTAAACAAGGCCTATGTACAAAAACGTGGGTGCATCAAACATGGGTCCATGAAAAGTATTAAGTAAGTGTAAGTATTAAATGTCCATCATTATGTAATGGGGTGATCCCCAATGGTTCCCCGACAGCTTGGGTATAAGCAGTCCTCATACAAAATCGATGGAAACCATTAGGAGTGTTCCTGCATGCAAATAAGTTCTTGTCTTGATATGGGGACTTTCACCAAGAAGATATAAGTATAAAATGCCCTTACCAGACAAGGTGGACTCACAGGCACTTGGCGGTGAGTCAAACGAGCATGTACCGCCAAGCGGTGTAGTGTGGCGAACCGTATATGGATCCTGGGCAGGGTCTCCTCAGAAGTCACCGGATGGCGTGTCTCTGGGGGGACTGGACTGGAAACAGATGTCTTCAGAGTTTGACCTCAGTCCTCAGTTTGGAAGATAGCTTCCTCAGCGACCAACCATGTGAGTAGGCAAAGATAAAAAGAAAAAACTTCCACATGGTGTAAATCCTTATTAAAAACGTAATAGCGTTTATTGGTAACAAGAGAGATGGTAACCAAACGAGTGTACAAATATGGGCAGTAAAAACTTGGCTCACACAGGTACAAAAAATATAAAAAATTATAAAAATTAGCGCAGTAGGTGATGGGGGTAAAGACACAGAGACCCGACGCGTTTCGTTCTCAAAGACTTCTGCTGGGGTATGGACATTTAATACTTACACTTACTTAATACTTTTCATGGACCCATGTTTGATGGACCCACGTTTTTGCACATAGGCCTTGTTTAGAGGAGCAGGTCATTTATGAGTTGATGCACACTACATTGTTGTAACCTTTTACTATTTAACTATTGTGATTTATTCCTGAACCGTCTTTTGGGTTAGGTTACTCCACCCCAAAAATTGATCCACTCAATACAGACACGCTTTTTCACTGTTTGCATGTGTCTATAGACTTGTTTATTTAAGTTATATTCCTTTTTTTTCCACATATATTTTTTAGTTCATTGTTGCTATACGAAGAGATTTTGATTGTCTTTCTACACATTGTATAGAATCACCACCATTTGGGTACACACCTCAGGGTTATGTATCTCCATCTGTAGGCACCATTGTTACTTACCTTAACAAAACAAATTTTTAGCGCCACACTTTTTTCACTATTGAGATACTTAACTTGCATGCTGATCCATATTTTTTTCGTTTATACAGCATCGTTCGTAAAGACCGTTCTTTGTAAAAGACATATGATACTAAAGAAAATGACGTTTGGTACAGGGTTGGACATATACATTTAGGTCTTGATAATTTTTCGTATTCCCAAAATTTGGTGATGTGGTGTAGATGTGTTTGAAAATATAATGCTTCTTCAAAAATGATTCAGTGTAATTTAAGGACAGGACACAGCAGCTGGTTCCACATCTGGACTCACGAGCACTAGTGTACTATGTGACCATAAAGAAATTTTAGAGGGGTAATACACATAGGAGATCATTAAGGTGTCTGCATCTGTGAAACTTGCATGGAAATGTGTATTGTTTATAATTGTTGTTCATAGGTAATGTTCATCCTGTCTTCTAAATTTTTGAGGACAAAAAAAGGCAATTGTCCACAACTCATAACCAACGTTTCAGATTATTTTTAAAAATATAAAATATCACTGTGTTTTAACTATACCTTTTGTTGAATTATCATAGGGGAGAAAAGACTCAGACAACAGTCCAAGGATCCCAGGACCCCCCCAAGTCACCAGCCTGAGGCTGAAGATAGCCCAAGCCCAAGACCACGCCCACCCGACGAGCTGGAGGAAGGAGAGGTGGAGGAAGTATGCGAGCTTTCAACCCCACCAAGTGAGTGACTGACACCTCAGCTTAAGGTAATGTATTTAGGCGTGCATATTTTAACCCTTTTTTTTTTACACACATTTTAGGTGAGCTTCTGGTTGTGGAAGGCCAAGCGGCAGAGCCATTCAGCACAGACAGTGCCCAAAGACTGATTGGCCAGATAATGCTGTGGAATGGCCAAATTGATCAAATGCGTGACCAAATTCACAACATGAAACTTCGCCTGGACTCCATGCAACAGGAAATGAAGAACATGATTGATGTTTTGGGCAGAATATAATAACGTTTTGCCTAAAAACATCAATCATGTTCTTCATTTCCTTGTGAAGTTTGTTTCTTCTTCAAATATTTTTTTAGAGTTTTTTCCTTCAAAAATATTTTTTATGATGCACACGGTGTGTCATCATGTGCTATCTTCATCATGGGATATCAATGTACTTGTTTTGTGTTTGCAACCCCTTCATCCTCAAAATTATTTAGTGGTGAGAGGAACAAAGGGATTGCACACACAAAACACGTACATTGCTCACCCATGATGGGAGATAGCACATGTTGACTTGACCCTTTTGTAATGCTCAATTTTGAGCATCTTAAAAATTAACGATTTCCAAGGGTGACATCACCAGCACCGTTATTAAAATGTTGAACTTTGTAAGTTCTTTTATTTTTTTGTATGTTTTTCAAAACACTGTTGTGAATTTTAATATTTGAAACAAGGTCTATTTTTATTTAAATATGCCTTTAATAATGTTAAAAAAAAATTTTTTTTTTTTTTAAATAAAAAAAAAAAAAAAACCCCCAAAAAAACAAAAAAAAAAACAAAAAATGTTTCAAAAAATGCACCTTTCAATGTGCACACAGTAAAATGTTTTTATTACTACAATGTGTGTGGCTGATTATTTCTCAATAATATGTTTTGCAAATTTTTGTGTGGTTACAGTGACAAAGGGCCTTATTAACTAAAGTGCACTAGGAGACAGACCAAACTAGATACAAACAAGAAGAAAACCAAGATATTTTATCCAAAATTTTATTTTTTTGGTAAAAATTAAAGCTCTTGTTGAATAGCAATGGCCCCCCGACCATTAAAATAATTCACATATCGCTCACACACTTGACATGCGGTTCGGGGGGCCAAGCCAATACGGCCAATATCCAGGCCTGTCAGTGTTTGATCTTGTACAAGTCCGGCCTCAGGCCCAACAGAGGTAATAAATGTAGCCGAATGTCTTCGTAAAAAGTTATGGAGTATGCAGCAAGCCAGTATGACGTGATTCATTTTATAGTCCGCCAGATTTATGGCTGAAAGGAACAAACGGAACCGGCTGGCCAGAATCCCAAAGGCATTCTCCACAACTCTTCTTGCTCCAGCCAGTAATTAAATACCCTCCTCTCAGGGGTGAGTGTCCTTTGGGGGAACGGCCTCATCAAGTGCTCACCGAAAGCAAACGCTTCATCAGCGATAAAAACTGAGGGGAGTCCATCCACATTCTGGTCATCAGGTGGCAATCCCAGGCCACCAGTCTGGAGACACTGGCACAGCTCGGTCTGTGCAAACACTCCTCCGTCAGACATCCGGCCGTTCTTCCCCACATCAACAAACAGAAAGTCCAAATGTGCCGAGACCACCGCCATCAAAACTACACTATGGAACCCCTTGTAGTTATAGAAATAAGACCCCGAATGTGGTGGTGGCACAATGCTGACATGCTTCCCGTCAATCGCCCCAACACAGTTGGGAAAGTCCCAACGGTCAGCGAACTGGGAGGCCACAGTCTGCCATTCCTGTGTACTGGAAGGAAACTGTGGAGTGAAAAAAATAAAACAATTAATATAAGTACTTTTAAACATAACTTGGATATCAGATTACACAAAAACATTAGTAAACAACAGCAGTCAAACATTATTAATATGTGTGTTTGTAATTTAAATTATAAAAAGCATAAGGCCCACTTATAAGATTAATCACCCCCTCTGATGGCCCATTGATCAATTTGAATGTGGGGGGAGGGGTACTAATTAGTTTATTAAACACACCTGACAGTTTCAAACATTTGAGGGGGTGGGGGAGGGGTACTAATTAGGGTCAAAAACACACCTGACAGTTTCAAACATTTGAGGGGGTGGGGGAGGGGTTCTAATTAGGGTCAAAAACACACCTGACAGTTTCAAACATTTGAGGGGGTGGGGGAGGGGTACTAATTAGGTTAATAAACACACCTGACAGTTTCAAACATTTGAGGGGGTGGGGGAGGGGTACTAATTAGGTTAATAAACACACCTGACAGTTTCAAACATTTGAGGGGGTGGGGGAGGGGTACTAATTAGGTTAATAAACACACCTGACAGTTTCAAACATTTGAGGGGGTGGGGGAGGGGTTCTAATTAGGGTCAAAAACACACCTGGCAGTTTCAAACATTTGAGGGGGTGGGGGAGGGGTTCTAATTAGGGTCAAAAACACACCTGACAGTTTCAAACATTTGAGGGGGTGGGGGAGGGTCAAACAGTACAATGGAGCTGACAATATACATTGTTCAAGGGACTATAGGCTAGAGATATAAATGGACCCAGGATTGCATGGTGGGGGGAGGTTATTGAATGTAAATATGCATGTAGGGCAATGAATGATTAATGTCAAAAAACAGGCATGCATGAAGATAAAGGGGACATTCACAGCATATTCCAAGCATGGTAATTAGGTAAGGAGGACATTTAGACTATACATTAGCAAACATTTAATACATATCATGTAATGTTAAAGGATAAAACTTTTCTTCATATAGTCCTTCTGCAGGACCTGAATGATGGCAGAACAAGTCTCTGGGATTATTATCCCCAGAGCCTGGGGGGAGATGACTGTCGAGAACTTCAAGTCCTGAAGACTTCTCCCAGTCGCCAAGTAACGTAAAGAGGCAACTAGCCTCTGCTCCGCACTGATGGTTGCCTCATGCAGGTATCCTGCCTGCTGATATAGGGGGTCAGCATAGCCAGCAGATGCTCAAAAACGGGGTCCGTCATCCGGAGATAATTCCTGAAATCCTAAGGATTATTCTCACGGAGCTCACGGAGCAAAGGCATATGCGAGAATTGCTCACGCTGGCGCAACCAATTCTTCATCCATGAACTCCTCCTCGCCCTGTTCATGGACTGGACTCGGGTCAAAGTATTAACCCCAACACCAAGTCCCCACGCAGCACGAACTCGAGAACGAGTACGTCCACGCGACATGGCTTCAAAACGGTCGGCTGGTCAAACAAACAAACTTATAACAAACGCACTGAAGAACAGCAAGGCCTATGAAGAACAACCTGAAAATCAGGAACGAGCGGACCAGAACGGCCTGCTAGGCAGGTTACGAACTGACCAACACGCACTGAAAAGCAGATACAAACCTCACAAGCACAAACTGAACCGCAGAAAATGATCGAAATAAGCTGAAGTGTGAAAAGCGCGAATCGTCCCAAATCAAACTTCTACTAACATGAGATAAACACAAGATTAGCAGAAGGAGCCCAAAGGGTGCCGTAGTGGGGCTTGAACTTCCTTTTTATAGTCTCGTCGTACGTGCTGTACGTCCCGCATTCAAAACCAGCGGACTTTTGCAGTGATCATGTGTGTCCAAGCAGAGGCGGCTCTCTAATTAGGCAAATCAGGCGGTCGCCTAAGGCCTCGCGCTCACAGGGGCCTCACGACCGTCTAATTTGCCTGACAATGGGAAAGGAGGAGAGCCCAGCATCGGAAAGGATTGAGCTGCCTACGGATGGGTGGGACCGATCTAGAACACCGGGACTGCACTGTCTGATAACACCTTCCCCTGCCGCCTTCTCATCTCTTTTACAGGCTCGGGCAGCGCTGTACAGGGTGAGTCACTGGCCCCGGCCATGCCGCTATGATTCCTGTAAAAAAAAAGCCGCACCAGTGATCACAGGGGAGGTGAGCAATGTCAGCTCAGCCTGTCCTGTACAGGTCCTCTATGATTGTCTATGAGGATGCTGGAATCAGCTCACACACCGCCCGCAGATGATGCTCTGTCCTCTGCACATCCTGCAGATAGGTGTGCTGGAGGGCTGACAGGTGGGCGTGGCCAGCG
>NC_133325.1:709267461-709282499 GCF_042186555.1 Aquarana catesbeiana
GTCCAGATCTACTGCTCACATGCCCATTGTAGGCAATTTTAGCTGTGGACACGGGTCAGCCCTAACTGGTCTGTGGCTACCAAGCTCCATATGCAACAAACTGCGATACCCAGTTTTGCTGCCTACCATATCCCACCCACTTTCAGATGACTTTGTAACAAGATAATCCATGTTTATCACTTTATTTGTCAGTGGTCATAATGTTATGGCTCATCAGTTTATTTACATCCTCAACACCATAAATCATCTTTAATGAAATGACTTGACTGTCATCTTTCAGTCTTTCTTTTTTCTAATCAAATCATCTATAAAGTGATTCGGCTAACCCAATCTAAATTAAATGAAACTTAAAAACTGTATTTTGATAGCTTTCTCATCCTAATTGTCTGTGGGAAGTGGAATCAAACTTTGTTTTCCAGTTTAAAAAATATTTTTATAATATCTTATATATTACCTTGTAGCAAATCTATTGTAATGATCCCATTGCATACTTGCCAATAGCCCCGAATTTGCGGCACAATCATGACAATCCGACTTACAGCCTGATTTTTTTTTTTTTTATTGTCTCGGCATTTGTCCCGGCCCCCGGGGGCCACTCTGTCACCCCCCCACCTCCTCCAGGAAGTATTGTGGTTTGGTCAGAGTGGCGCATGGTCAGCCGAGATGATCCTTCCATTAGCATAGCCCCATGACACACAGTGTGTCATGACACTATGCTCGTGGGCGGATCATCTCGGCACATGCAACAAGCTGCCTTTGTCAGAACACCGCCGCGGGACTCAGGGAGACAGGCAGCGAGCCGATGTCCTGTACTTCTCCAGCGAGGAAGGAGCAGGCAGGGTCGTGAGCGTCACTGCTGCTCTGATAGTGCCCTATGCCATGCTGCCTGCATATTGGGGACGCAGCGGGTAGGAGCTGCTGGGTGCGTTAGAAGGTTGTATTTTACAGCCTGCGGATGGTGAGCGGAACTCCCCAGCAGGACCAGGTATGGGCTGTCTTCTCACTGTTCTTAAACCTGACCTGGCTGTGGTGTTGCTCTATAAATATAGAGCAAGGGCCACAATGGCACTGGCACACATGTCAACACTGCTGATGTACGCTGCCCTGCAACCTGCTGACTTCTGTACGCTGCCCTGCAACCTGCTGACTTCTGTACGCTGCCCTGCAACCTGCTGACTTCTGTACGCTGCCCTGCAACCTGCTGACTTCTGTACGCTGCCCTGCAACCTGCTGACTTCTGTACGCTGCCCTGCAACCTGCTGACTTCTGTACGCTGCCCTGCAACCTGCTGACTTCTGTACGCTGCCCTGCAACCTGCTGACTTCTGTACGCTGCCCTGCAACCTGCTGACTTCTGTACGCTGCCCTGCAACCTGCTGACTTCTGTACGCTGCCCTGCAACCTGCTGACTTCTGTACGCTGCCCTGCAACCTGCTGACTTCTGTACGCTGCCCTGCAACCTGCTGACCTCTGTACGCTGCCCTGCAACCTGCTGACCTCTGTACACTTCATAGTTGCCAGCGTCACTATTTGGCCTCTTTTTCTCTCTCCCCTTCCCTCCCTAACTCTCTTTTTCTCTCCCCTTCCCTAGCTCTCTTTTTCTCTCCCCTTCCCCTCCCTAGCTCTTTTTCTCTCCCATTCCTTCCCTAGCTCTTTTTTTCTCTCCCCTTCCTTACCTATCTCTCTCTTTATTTCTCCCTCCACCCCTCTCTTCCTTCTCCCTCCATCCCTCTTTCATCTCTGACTCTAACCATACCCCTTTAAGCCACGCCCAATAGTTTAAACCACACCCACTTCCCACCGCTGCGCGCACCCCTTTTTGCTTTTCCCCGCCTATGCCACACCTACAAATGCATGCCCTCGCCCCTAATTATGATACTTTGCCTACAGACAAAAGTGTCCCTATATTGTTTTTTACAATGTTGCCAACTATGCCATTGTCTGCTAGAGAAATTGATGATGACCATAATGAGACCCGTGTCAATGTCTGTAAGCCCCTATCAACCAGTGAGATGTTTACTTCATGCCAAAGGGGCAAAGCTGGTTGATTGCTAGCTCTGACAGTACTTAAGTGTATTCATTGACATTTCATAAAAGAAAATACAGAAGAATGAGTGTTATTACCCCTCATGGAAATTGATGACTTTTTCAACATATTTGAATGGGCATACTTTAATTTTCAATTCAAGTAGTGCCCACAGATATAGGTGATCTATTAACAAATGACACACATAGTTGGTGTGGTGTATTCACTTTCATGATCTAAAAGAACAAAAATGCAGATTTGACAGATTGAAAAAGTAAGTACACCAGAACATTTACCGCCACTTCAAATCTAGGGGATTAGAATTGGGTGTTCCAGGTTAGGAATGATGAGTCTCCTCCGAGAGTATGCGGATGAAACCTCACTTATTCAGACCTCAGACATCTAGGGTCTGTTGTTCTTTGCTATTGATATGTATGGTGTTATGCCAAGATCAAAAGAGCTTTCTAAGGCACGACAAAGAAATTTGTGGATGCCTAGTCATTCCATTGGAAGAAAAATAATCTTCAAGTGGCATAGACTTCAAGCAGCTGCCTCGCTGTAGATAACAAAGCTTGGAAAATACTTTCACTGCAATGAAAAAGGGTATATATTCAAGAGATGAATCAATAATTTTACCCACTTATGAAACGCTGAATATGCAATTCAGTTTTGGCCACCAATCCTCAGGAAAGACTGTTGAATTGCATAGATTACAGCCATTCACTCTTGAAGAAGACATGCTTAATGCCGGCCATAGATGGTTAGAATCTTGACTGGTTCAGCAGGAGTCGGCCAAGATTCGAACCATGTATGGGCAGGCTGAATGTACCAAATTGATCGATCAACTTGGGTACAACCAGCCTGCAGGATTTTGGTATAGCAGCTAGGGATAATCAGTATCTTCTCCCAGTGGGGAATGGCTCAGCAGGAGGGATTCCCGCATCTACACTGTCTGTGTTGATGGAGGAATCAAGTGAATCTCTTTCCTGCAACCCTAAGGTGCAGGAAAGAAATTTTGCACTTTGTATGGCCGGCCTAAGAGTAGATATGAATACAATGTGCTAATATATCAAAAGTGTCCCCAGTAACTGTGATTAACTGTTTATTATAAGGTCCCTGAAAAGGAAACACAGATTTAAAGGGGTTGTAACCCCTCGTGTTTTTTCACCTTACTGCATCCTATGCAGTAAGGTGAAAAAACTTTGGACAAAAAAACCTGACACTGACCAGCCCTCTAGCCTCCCCCCCCCGTTTTACTCACCTGAGCTCACCCCCTCTGCCCCGAGTTCTCGGCTCTTAATTTGATCGATTGATAGCAGTGCATCCATTGACTCCCGCTGCTGTCAAGCAAATCCAATGACCCCGGGGCCGAGTCCGGCATTCTGTGTCTATGGATGTAAATGCTGGACTCGGGAGTATGCCTGCAAAGTAACCCCCAGGGAGAGTGCTTCTCCTAGGGGGTTTATCAATGTGAGGAGGAGCCGCGAGCGCCGCTGGGGGACCCCAGAAGACGATGATCGGGGCCACACTGTGCAAAACTAACTGCACAGTGGAGGTATATGTTTGTTATTTAGAAAAAAAAAAAAGGATTTACAACCCCTTTAAGATTAGATGAAAGGAGATTTAACCTGAGATTGTGGAAAGGGTTAACACTGTTAAAACAGTAAAACAAATGTGGAAATCCTCCCCCCAGGAAGTGGTACTAGCTGAGTGTTGACAACTTCAAAAAACTTTTAGATGTCTTCCTCAGGAAGCAGAAAATGCAAGGCTATGGAAATTGTTAGAAAATAAAAATCACACATACATACACACATGTAGGTTGAAACAAATGGACTTTTTTTAACTTTATAAACTATGTAACTGCCAATTTGTCCAGGACTGACAGGCCCAGCAATTTCATTTCAGTAGCTGACTATATGATACTAGAAGTCTCCAAAAGCCCCAACATTTCATTGTGGGGTGTTCAGGTACCTTGCAACAGTTGAGGGTCAAAGCAGATGCAAGATTACAGTTGGCCATTTAACATCTAAGACCAGGACAGGCCTTCTGGAACAATGTGCTGAAGACCTATCAATCAAACATAGTTTTATGGTCTCAGTACCACTAAACGTGTTTACTCCAAACTAAAGACCATATTGCAGAAGAAGAACCTCATAACAACTGTGAAGCATGGTTGTGGAAATGTTATGGTTTGGGTGGCTCTGCTGCTGCTTTAGGGCCTAGACAGTTTGTAGTTATTAAGTCAACTATTCATTCTGCATCAAAATGTGCTTTATAAGAATGTGAAGCCATCTGTTCAAAAGTTGAAGTTGAACTGGAAATGAGTCTTTTGATGCGTTTAATGATCCGAGGCACACTATCAAATTCACCCTAGGAATTGCTCAAAAAGAAACAGAGGGATATGGACCACCCTAGTCAAAGCTTTAAATTGATTCCTATTCAAATTTTGTTGGAGCATTTTGAAACAGGCAGTGCATGCAAGGAAACGTCACACTTTTTAACTGGGAAGTGGTCAGAAATGTCAGTCTGGTAGGCCGGTATACTAAATGCCTACAGAAAGTAATTTCTGTTACAGGGGGCAATGCTAGATTTTGATGCCAAGGGTTGCTTACTTTTTCACAATATACCATTACATCTATTTTTGATTTTGGTTAATAAATTATGGCAAATGCACTTTTTCTTGTGGTCTTGTTCAGTTATATCACCTTAATCTGTCGGCACTGTTTGAATGAAGATTGAATGTTTGTGTATTCAAATTTGTTGAAAACGTAATCATTTTCCATGGTGTGTACTTAATTTTTCACATGATTCTATACAGACTTTAAAACCAAAAGGCACAATCATGAGCCCCATGCCAGCGCACGCCATTAATCAAATAATGCTTTTTTACAATTTAATGTATTGTCATATCACATCACCCTTGTCCAGATCAAATGTTTATTCTGCTGACTAAGTCTGTCCATTGAGCGCCATTATACATGAATGGATCAGCTACAATAGTCACTTTACCTGCAGTATTAGGTGAACTTGTACATCTTGCCATCTGGTCTGGGCTGAAGGGGCAATGGGAGAGTATCTAACTCCTCACAAAGAAGATTTCAGTTAGGATCCTGTTTTTCTGTAAAGTGGAAACCATCAGTGTTATGGCTTACACATTCTACATTAATTGGATTATGGACTCAGTTTACTAAATTGTAATGCATGTGTTATTTACCATTCATGTCTTTTCAGCATGTGACTATTATTTGTAGCTCTCATTGGTTGTCATCAAGGAACACAATTGTCATAACATGGCAGATTACCATTATAGTAGCTTAGTGAATGGAATTGAATTTACTAATAACATAACCATAAATTCAGCAGCAACTTAAAGCTAAACCTCAGGCAGATATTAATTTTTTTTCCAGTTCTCTCTTAAAGCAGGATTTATTACTTTAATCGCCCATTAAATAACAAAAACATATTTTGCTGTAATATCCACCCTCACTCCAGAGTCCCAGCATTTTCTTTATGTCCTGCCATGTACTCTGTCTGATGACCAGCATCATTAAATTAAAAAAAATCATTTAAATCATGTATAAATATTTACCAAGGCACATTTATTTGTCTTTTATATCTGCCTAGAGTTCAGTTTTAACTAGAGCCAAATCATTTTTAGTAATTCTTGGTAGAGTTAGACGAGTGGGAGGACCTCTTTCAAGTGTTAATTCTCGCAGGAGGAGATTCTCCTCACCACCCGATCAGGTAACAATGGTGTCTCCTGCACAGGAAGTAAGAGAAAATCTCCAAAAGGGACACAGATAAGAAAATTAAATGTATTTTTAAATACAGCTTTGCTGAAAGTTTATGTCTCCAGTTGATTATACGTTACTCAAATTGATCATTGTTGGTTGAGTTGAGCCTTACTATCAGTTTGCTATTGTTAATACATCTATGGTAACAGTGGCTTCAACAGATCTTTAAAACAAAAAATTCAAACCTACAAAGTCATTGCAGCATGAACTAAAGAGGAATATGCTTAGCTTCATGACATCTGTGGACCATCATTCACTTGTGCTAAACTAGAATTGGATTCAATGAAAGAGTGAAGAAAGTGCTGAGGAATAGGTGAGATGGTTGAACAGTCATCCGGGTTTTAGGTCCATTCATTTTTATTTTATTATTATTGAATTCTACACTGTATGTAAAAAGCAATCAAGTAAAGGATGTATGTGTGTTCTTTTTTTTTAATATAAATATCTAACTAACTTTTTCTACAGCCTCCTGGGGAATATCAGTTATAAGATGCCCTGATATCATTATACAAATGTAAAAGTTAGATATTTAATTTGTCGATCCTTTTTTCAGGTTACCAACAGACTCAGTCAAAGATATCCAGTCTTGTTACAATGCTAAATTTCATCTCATTTTGAAGTAAGTTGTTATGTCAAATAAATCTAAAATGTTTTTGATTGGTCTCTTCTAGTTACAAATATAGAGGCTAACAGAACGGGTTGTACAGGTACATTGCTAATTTATAATACCATATTCTCAGCTTTCCACCACAAGCAACCAGATTCCAATATTTTCTAGTGCAGCAACAGGTGGGCCATGTTTTCTGGCTTACCAGATGGTTCCAAAGATATAATGAATGATCACAATGTGAAAGAAGCTTACCACTTATTTCACTTGTGATTGTGAAGACATGCAGCCATGGAAATGACTTTCTGAGCCCACCAGTAAAGAGTATGTGTAAAACACTCAAATTCCAAAAGGAACAATGAGGCTGTACTATGAAAACTGAAGAAAATGTGTGTCTGTTGACCATGTTAAACAGTCAGATTCCTTGTTACATTTGATTAAAGTGGATTACTATGTAATGTGTGCAACATTTTCACTTTTTTTATTCCAGTTTTCATAGCAATAAGTCCTATCTATTCTACCCATGGCTTGACTGCACTGTTGATAGTTCCGAACTTGCTACATTTACATTTCCTGTTCCTTTTGATATTAGATAAGTTATTTTGAAATGGTTAAGATGTGAAATTATTTCATGTGAGTGGAGAGAAATTGAAGCTTTTTTCCTAGGAAACATGATTAAAATCGGTTTTGTGCCTTGTACAATGTGGAATAATGAAAATGATATTAAAGCAGATCTTCACTGCATCTGAGCACCACAAACCAGATTGCAATTTAATTAATTTTTAACCCCCTCCCCAGGAAGCATTCACCCCCTTAATGACCAGGCCATTTTTTGCGATATGGTGTGCAACACTGTACCCAAACAAAATTTATGTCCTTTTTTTCCCACAAATAGAGCTTTCGTTTGGTTTTTGATCACCTCAAATTTACTCATCAGTTTAGGCCAATATATGTATTCTTCTACATATTTTTGGTAAAAAAAAAACGCAATAAGCATATATCGATTGGTTTGCACAAAAGTTATAGCGTCTACAAACTATGGAATTGATTTATGGACTTTTATTTATTTTTGTATTGTTTTTACTGATAATGGCAGCAATCTGCGATTTTTATTTTTTTAGTTGGACTGCGACATTGCGTCAGACAAATCTGACCCTAAGTGACACTTTTTGGGGACCAGTGACATTATTAGTGATCAGTGCTAAAAAAAAATGCACTGATCAATGTATAAATGACACTGGCAGGTAAGGGGTTAACACTAGGGGGCAATCAAGGGATTAACTGTGTTCCTTGGGTGTGTTCTAACTGTGTATGTGGGATGGGATTACTGGGACAGAGATCGCTGTTCCTGATCACTAGGAACAGCAGATCTTAGTACTGCCCCCTGTCAAAATGGGGATCCACCTTGTTTTACATAGACCCCCGTTCTGCCTCTCTGTACTGCGATCGCGGGTGACCGGCGGACATAGAGTCCACGAACCCCCGGGCGTGCTCCTGCGTGCCCACTGTATCTCGTGCACGGACCTCCATACAGGTATGTCTGTTTGTGCAGCCAGGCTGCCCTGCCACAGTATGTGGGCAGTCCAAAAGTACACCCCCCTCCTCATCCATCCATGTCTCCATGCTATATTTTGTTGAGTAATCTCTTTGAAAAATAACCTCCTAGCGTTTCTGGCTGTGGCCATCTTGAGTAGATGATTCATGTATTTATTACAGGTACTTTTGTAGTGCTGTGATCACCTCATTTAAAGTCCCACGGGCTAAGCTTGTTGTACCTTACTTATACATTGTACATTCACATCAGTCCCTGCCCTCAAGCAGTTTACAATCTAAGGTGGCATTTACTTCCTGGAAACCATCTGCCCTTAACTCTAGCATGCATGCAGAGGAGTGTGCTTAGCTGAGAAAACCCCTCCTCCTCTCCTCAAGATTCCTGGGATGTATGCCATCATTTGCCTTGGCTAGAAACCAGAAAGTAACTGATGTAAAAAAAAAAAGTTTAAAAGACGTAAATATTATATACTGTATTTATTGGCGTATAACACTCACTTTTTCACCATGAAAATTGGGTGCAACTAGCGTGTGCGTGTTTTACGCCAACACTTCAATTTTAGCTGCCTCGGAGGGGACAGGGAAGGGGGCGGGACGAGCGCCGTCAGATTACATACAGTGAGAAACTTCTGTTTACTTGGTGGCCTCTGTAATAGGAAGTCACGTCTCCTGGGCCGCCATTAGACCACTGTTCTGTCTATCATAGGAGATTCTCACTGTATGTAATCTGTCGCCGCTCGTCCCACCCCCCTCCCTGTCCTCCTCTAGGCTGCAGATGGGCATCGATCAGGCTGCACTGATGACAATGGTGAGGCTGCTGCATCGATGTGGACTGGTGAGGCTGCTGCATTGATGGCAATGGTGAGGCTGCAGATGGGCACTGACCCTTATTTTGCCTCAAAGTTCCTTATTTAAAATTTAAGTTTTTTTTCCCTGAAACTTCCCCCTTAAAATGAATGTGCGTGTTATACGCCGATAAATACGGTATCTATTTGTCTATTTACTAATGATGGTAGCATGAGGATTAAAAATAATCAAAGTTGATTGGGAGAGTGAAGTTCCACTTTAACATCATGATAATTAGCACGGCTTCGTGGCTACACACTTATTGTTGTGGTAGTCTGTTCAATTCTCAGTAATTTTGTGTTTTTGAGGAAATGGATACAAGAACAACAGGATCAGCATTTATGAATAATACTGGAGGAAATGAGTGTTGAATGATTAATAGGACCGTATAGTATTTTGTTATGAAGACTCAGAAATGATTGTTACTTTTAGTAGAACAACCACAGGCTTTTTTCTTTTAGTTATCTGCATTTTTTTTTTACATGAATATGAACTCGGTTAAAATTTAGGATGAGGTGCAGTTTTAAACATTTTAGGAATGACATTCCTAAAATGTTAGCTTTTTTCGTTCAGTGCTACCAGGATCAGAGGTATTCTGTGGTCTCCCTCACAGAATTAGATTTTTGTGTTTGATCAACACACAGGTCATCATCACCATCAATACCTTCAGTACTATCGGTGCTGCCTGAAGGAGGTGACAGTGTTTATGGCCCTCAGATCTCTGGGCCAGGTGGGTTGCTATGAGAAGACTTCAGTCTGTTGGTAGTGTGAAATTGGCATTGGCACTTGGACAAGGATGACCGTGATTAATTGTACCAACAAAGGTCATCATTGCTGAGGCACCCTTGCTTTTGTATCAGACACATCCATACATAATCCACATACTCCTATAGATTTGGAAGCAAGTCAAGAACAGAAAAATGGCTGAAGTCTAAAGATCAGTTTGGGATATGCTTTAGACACATTTACCGATTTTTGTATGCAGGAACCAAAGCAACACAATGCCCAGCAAACGCAACAATAAATACAAGTGAACATCCTTTGGAAAATCTTTAGAGACACATTCCTTATGGTTGTGAAGGACTTATGTTTTATTTTGTGTCATGTTCACACAAAGTACCCTGTGGTACTGCACACTTTACCACAGTGTTCTGTATTGTATGTGTGTTGCCATCCATTTTAACTGGCACCCAGCAAACGTAGCCAATGCACCAGGACTTCATTGTTCTACACCACATTTGTTCAAACACAGCCCATGTTTCTGTGCCATTCGACTTTGGTTTAGGTTATTGTTTTTTTTCCACAAAAAGTGCCCAAAAAGCAACTGAGTAGTTGCACCTATACATCGTGGCAATTAGAATGAACAGCTTCTTGGTTTTGTGTTTAATTGCAATAGGGGGGCCATTCTTTCTTCTGTGCCTAAAACATATGTTTTTTTTTTTTTTAATGTGTAGTTTTTCAAATTTAAATTTTTTGTTGAGGAAAAAAACATTCCCCTCTGGGTGATCAATGTGCACTGTAAGGGTTTTAACAAACTTGGAAACGGATTCCTACCGCTTTCTGTTCTGAAGAAAAGGCGGTTTGTTTCACTGTGTTCTTTCTAGACGGATTTCCAAATGGGTGCACTTTCACGCTGCAGTGTCTGCATTCTTAGAAGTAGGTAACCCCTAAAGAGGTTGTAAACCTCCGGAAAAAAAAACCCTGCAAGACAAAGGCAATAACGAGCTAGTATGCATTGCATACTAGCTCACTAAGAAATCCTTACCTCAAAACCATGCCCTGAATCGGCATCGGCACTCTGAGTTACACGGCTGACCTCTTCCACCAGAGTTACTTTTGGGTTTGTGATTGGCCGGAGCCGCAATGACAGCACTCCCAGTCACGGCACCAGTCCTGAAGAAACATACATAACAAAACAGTGTTGCACTTCCTAAATACGGTAACTCCCAATAAATTCTAAATAAGAATATGTGATTAACTTGCAATATAGCAAGATACTGAGTGCACAAATATTTGATTGTGCACTCAGTATCTTGCTATATTGCAAGTTAATCACATATTCTTATTTAGGATTTATTGGGAGTTATTTAGGAAGCACAACACTGTTTTGTTATGTATATTTTATATGTGAAGTGAACGCATTTTCTGTGTGTGCAGCAGCCAGGTGGGAGGGTTTTCAACTTTTCAATTTTTTTTTTGTTTTTTGGTGGGATTTTTTGTTATATCTCCTACTACACATATCACTGTTTAGTGATTAAGGTTATTATTATTTGCGCTGATAGAATTTTGTTATATAGTCCTGAAGAAACGGCACCAGTGGACTGTTTCTTCAGTGCGCATGTGCCGATGACGTCGGCAGCAGCGCATATACTGAATATCTCCTAAACTGTGCAAGTTTAGAAGATATTCACGGTACCTACAAGTAAGACTTGTTATAGGCTTACCTGTGGGTAAAAGTGGTGTAACCGGGTTTACAACTACATTAAAGGGTAAGTTCACTGTTACAGAAAAATCTGTAAGGTGAACTTACCAGGGGTGTACAGAACGCCCTCCAGGTTGTCATATTGTATTGCATCTATATAGATAGATAGATATCTATCTATCTATCTATCTATCTATCTATCTATCTATCTATCATTTAATAACGCTGTAAATAACAGGATGGTTTGTGTAGTAATTTGCTTTACTTTGACAGTTCTATAAGTTTGTTCAGTAACTTGATTTTGTAAAACGTTGAGTCCTCACTAAAAAAAAAACCAAAAAAAAAAACCCTGAATATAGGAATTACCTTCGTGGTTTGCAGTATTGTTTATTCTTAAATTATTATAAGTTCACTTTTTATGGTGGGATGATTCCATCTGCCAAGTAAAGTCGGGTGGTAGTATATAGTGTGTGTATCTGGGTAGAGATGTTTGTACTTTTGATTTGAAATTGCAGTAAACATTAGTTAGTGCTTCTGTTATTAAATAATATTGTGCCCTGGAGGCAAACTTTAGATGGCTTCTCCTGGAGCTTCATTAGATGGCTTTCCCGACTTGAGCAGGCTGTATGGGATAGCCAAGATTGCTGTCTGATCATGTGGAGGGTAGTTGGGCCACATCTTCTGTAAGAATGATGAACACTTGGCCTCCCTCATTGTGAGATGATCATGTGGCTCTGCCAGGAGACGTGCGTAAATCTGAGAAGCTTTTGTGCCATAGGTTAAAGAATATAAAACGGATTTGTTTTGGCTGTCTATTATACTAGACACGTATATCTAGTTATTGGACTCTTTCACAATGCCTCAGATCTAATTGCATTCACATTGTAAGGTTTACAGCTTTGTGAGAGATGTGTATTTACTTTGCATGACGGTCTTCCCAGATATGTTCAGTTCACTGGAAGTTGTGTAAGGCTATGACTGACAAGCTCATTGAATGACGCCCAGGTGAGATCATTGCTATCTGTCATAATGCAGGTTAAAGCTGAACTCCAGCTTTGCCTTCAGTCTTGCACAGCTGTATGGGCTTCTCTCCTGTACTGAAATTGTTTACTCCAGTTTTTACTGCACACAGTTCGTGTCTCATAATGTACATTAGAACCTGCAACAAGTCAGATCCCACCTTATTTCTTGACTGGAGGACGTGTAGCATTCTCTAGCTCTTTCCTCCCCAGCCATGTACATGCGGGCTGTTCGTGTGAACCAGGATTTACTGTCCCTGACCCACCCCTTTTATTTATTGGATTTAAGTTTTTTCAGTCATGGATTGCCAGCATACTAATGCATCCTGTCTGGGAATCCCTACTTCTCCATACTGATATTAACCCATCAAGGCATTTTGATTTTAACTCATAAAGTCTCCCATGAGACAGTTGACTGCTTGCATCAGGCAGGGTGCTGTGATATTTCAGGAAGCTATGTGCAGCACCCTTCTAGCTCCTCCCCCCAGCCATGATCTGCCTGCATTGCATAGAGACCCAGGGATGACAGGTGGCTAAATGTATGTAATGAAAACCTGTTTTATTACACAAATCACTAGTATGTTCACGAAAAAGAGCAAGTTCTGCTTTAAGACCTCCTCCACTGCATTTGGCAGATAATTTTTTTTCGTGGGGAGAGTGGATACCTAGCTTTGACAGGTACCTGCTCCGGCTCAGATAGCCCAGGCGATCCTAGCAGAAGTGGAAGTTCTCCTCTTCCCCCCTCCCTCACCACAGTCTTTTGAGACACGTCACAAGTCCCAGAAGATGCAGGACCATTCTTAAAGCGCAGCACAGCCAGCTACCCACAGTTAACCACTTCCCGACCGCCGCACGACTATATACGTCCTAAGTTTGAACGGGGATATCGTTGTTATGGCAGCAGCTAGCTGCCATAACCCCGGTATCCCCGTTTTCGTGCGGCGGCCGGCTTTCAGATAAAAGTGGTCCCTGCGGCGGATTCGCCGCGAGATCACTTTTATCGGTAGCGGGAGAGGGCCCCCCCCCCTCCCGCTGCGATCCGGTGCCCTCCGCCGCTTAGCGGAGCCGTCGGTAGCGGCGGAGGCGATCGCGTCCTTCTGCCTGGTGTGTCTGGAGACAAGTGAGGCCAAGATGGCGCTCACTCGTCTCCATGATACTGCTGGGCGGAAGCGACGTCAAAACGTCACTTCCGTCCACGCCTCTTAAAGGCATATTTTTTCAAATGTCATTTTTCTAAATGACTTTTTTTTTTTTTTTTTTTATTGCATTTTAGTGTAAATATGAGATCTGAGGTCTTTTTGACCCCAGATCTCATATTTAAGAGGTCCTGCCATGCTTTTTTCTATTACAAGGGATGTTTACATTCCTTGTAATAGGAATAAAAGTGACACAATTTTTTTTTTTTTTTTTTTTTAAACCGTGTAAAAATAAATAAAATATTTTAAAATAAATAATAAAAATAAAAAAAAAATTTTTTAAAACCCCCCTGTCCCGACAAGCTCGCGCGCAGAAGCGATCGCATACGCGAGTAGCGCCCGCATATGAAAACGGTGGTCAAACCACACATGTGAGGTATCACAGCGACCGGTAGAGCGAGAGCAATAATTCTAGACCTCCTCTGTAACGCAAAATATGCAACCTGTAGAATTTTTTAAACGTCGCCTATGGAGATTTTTGAGGGTAAAAGTTTGACGCCATTCCACGAGCGGGCGCAATTTTCAAGCATGACATGTTGGGTATCAATTTGCTCGGCGTAACATTATATTTCACAATATAAAAAAAAATTGGGATAACTTTACTGTTGTTTTATTTTTTTATTCAAAAAAGTGAATTTTTTCCAAAAAAAGTGCGCTTATAAGACCGCTGCGCAAATACGGTGCAAAAAAAAGTATTGCAATGACCGCCATTGTATTCTCTAGGGTGTTAGAAGAAAAACCATATATAATATTTGGGGGTTCTAAATAATTTTCTAGCAGAAAAACCTGTTTTAAACATGTAAACACCTAAAATCCAAAACGAGGCTGGTCCTTAAGTGGTTAAGATGCTGGTGCCAGGAATTTAAAGGCTAGTGAAGAACTAGCCTGGATGAGAACACTGGATCCCTGGACAGATAACTGTCCTGTTAATGAGTCAGCACCTGACTTGAATTGTTTATTCTTCTCCTAGAGTGGAAAACCGTTTTTAAATGTGGGGGGGGGGGGTAAGGGGCAGGACAGGCCAGGCAAAATATAATCAGATTACATCTCCACTTTAAATATTTTACACAAGATTGCATGAAATGGCTGTTTGCTTATATACCAAGGTGTTGGGTGAAGAGTTTGTTTTATTACTCATGCATGCATTTGCTCTTTGGTAATGTTTTCAGATGATTTCCTGTGTAAGTGATCAGACTATTGTAGTACAGCAGGAAGCTGCTCTTTGATAAATCTTGCTTAGCTTTGCAGCAGTTTCCTTTAAGACTGAGAAGAATGCTGACACACATGCATTTTCCAGGTTCATGTTTGGCCATCTTGTAGTTTAACTGTGGGGTTTCCTCTAGAGTGCCTTGTTTATCAATTTTTTATTTTTTTTTTGCTAGCCTGACTTTTAAAAGTTTTGCTATTGTTCTCTATGTTCTTTATAGAACTTCACATGTTACCTGTTGAAGCAAACCTTCCAGCTGTTTTAAACACTTTAAAGTCCTTCCTTAACAGGTGTCACAGTAGTGTCCGTGTATCCCTTGGCCCTGGTTCACATTGCAGCGATATGGCATGCGATTTGACATGTCAAGTCGG
>NC_133325.1:709282999-709332999 GCF_042186555.1 Aquarana catesbeiana
TCTTCACCCCCTCCCTCTCTCTCTCTTCCCCCCTCCCCCCTCTTCCGCTTCTCTCTCCCTCCTCCCCTCTCTCCCCCTCTTCATCCCCATCCCTCTCTCTCTCCCCCCTCTTCATCCCCATCCCTCTCTCTTCCCCCCCTCTTCCGCCTCTCTCTCCCTTTTCCTCCTCTCTCCCCCCTCTTCAGCCCCCTCCTCTCTCTCTCTCTCTCTCTTCCCCCCTCCCCCCTCTTCTGCCTCTCTCTCCCTCCTCCCCTCTCTCCCCCCTCTTCAGCCCCATCCCCCTCTCTCTCCCCCTCCCTCTCTCCCCCTCCACCCTCTCTCCCCCTCCTCTCTTCCCCCCTCTCCTCTCTTCCCTTCCCTCTCTTCTCTTCCCTTCCTCCGCTCTCTCCCCCCTCCCCTCTCCCCACTCTCTCTCCCCCCTCTCTCTCCTCTCTCTTCCCTCCCTCCCCCTCTCCTCCTCTTCCCCTCTCTCTCTCCCCAATCTCTCTCCCACTCTCCCCCCTATCCCCCTCCTCCCTCTTCCCCTCCTCCTCTCACCCCTCCCCCACTCTCTCCCCCTCTCTCTTCATCCTCATCCTCTCACTCCCCTCCCTCTTCATCCTCATCCTTCTCACTCCCCTCTCCCCCCTCTCTCTCTCCCCCTCTCCTCCTCTTCCCCTCTCTCCCTCCAATCATCTTCTCACTCTCTCTCCCCCCATCTCTCTTCCCCCTCTCCTCTCCCCCCTCCTCTCTAACCCCTCCTCTCTTTCCCCCTCCTCTCTCCCCCTCTCTCCTCTCTTCCCCCTCCTCTCTTTCCCCCTCTTCCCCCCCTCTCCTCCTCTTCCCCTCCCTCTCTCCTCTCCTCTCTCCCCCCTCTCCCCCTCCTCCCCTCTCACCCCCCTCTCCCCCTCCTCCCCTCTCTCCTCTCTAGGGTGCCCACGTGTCCCGGATTGCCCGGGATTGTCCCTTATTTCAGATTTTCGTCCCGTGTCCCGGGCAGCTTCATTCCGGGACAATACAGTGTCCCGGAATGGAAAAAAAAACACACCGCCAGCACCAGTCCAACTCCGCCACCCTTATAATCATAAACTGTGTAACAGTAAAACACACACATCATCATATGCTTAACAGTTAACTGGTTGCTAGGCTAGGGCCGCCCGCCCCGCGTCTAGCAACCAGTGATGTCAGCGGACACCGTCACGTGGGCAGTCAGGCACATTGTGGACACTGGGCAGTGACCTATGGCTACAGCTGAGCAGCGCGCCTCTGTCCTCCGCTCCGAGAGATAGAGAGAGCAGCTGCCAGCCTGGCCCAGGCAGCCAGCCACACTTACTAGCCTTTGGCCCTGTGCCCAGTCAGTGCCAGTCCCGGGGGCCGCCGACTATCCAGCAGCCGGTGCAGCAGAGAGCAGCAGCACATTGCCAGCAGCGCAACCCGACTCCAAGCTGCCCGACTTCAACTTCTCCAGTCCAGTCTCCGAGTCCTCCCTCCCTCCCGCCCACGAAGTCCGTGAGTTTGCCGCCCGCCGCCGCCAGACAAACTTCCAGGTTAGTGTAACTTTACACTTACAGTGAGCAGTGCACACTCCCCCTCCGTTCTGCTGCTGTCCCCCCCACCCTCCTCCATTCTGCTGCTGTCTCCCACACTCCCCCTCCGTTCTGCTGCTGTCCCCCCCACCCTCCTCCATTCTGCTGCTGTCTCCCACACTCCCCCCTCCATTCTGCTGCTGTCCCCCCCACCCTCCTCCATTCTGCTGCTGTCTCCCACACTCCCCCCTCCATTCTGCTGCTGTCCCCCCCACCCCCCTCCATTCTGCTGCTGTCTCCCACACTCCCCCCTCCATTCTGCTGCTGTCCCCCCCACCCCCCTCCGTTCTGCTGCTGTCCCCCCCACCCCCCTCCGTTCTGCTGCTGTCCCCCACACTCCCCCCTCCATTCTGCTGCTGTCCCCCCCACCCCCCTCCGTTCTGCTGCTGTCCCCCCCACCCCCCTCCGTTCTGCTGCTGTCCCCCACACTCCCCCTCCGTTCTGCTGCTGTCCCCCCCACCCTCCTCCATTCTGCTGCTGTCCCCCACACTCCCCCTCCATTCTGCTGCTGTCCCCCCCACCCCCCTCCATTCTGCTACTGTCACCCCCACCCCCCCTCCATTCTGCTGCTGTCCCCCCCCCCACCCCCCTCCATTCTGCTGCTGTCACCCACACTCCCCCTCCATTCTGCTGCTGTCCCCCCCACCCCCCTCCATTCTGCTGCTGTCCCCCACACTCCCCCTCCATTCTGCTGCTGTCCCCCCCACCCTCCTCCATTCTGCTGCTGCCCCCACACTCCCCCTCCATTCTGCTGCTGTCCCCCACACTCCCCCTCCATTCTGCTGCTGTCACCGCCACCCCCCTCCATTCTGCTGCTGTACCCCCCACCCCCCTCCGTTCTGCTGCTGTCCCCCCCACCCCCCTCCGTTCTGCTGCTGTCCCCCCCACCCCCCTCCGTTCTGCTGCTGTCCCCCACACTCCCCCTCCATTCTGCTGCTGTCCCCCACACTCCCCCTCCATTCTGCTGCTGTCACCCCCCACCCCCCTCCGTTCTGCTGCTGTCCCCCCACCCCCCTCCGTTATGCTGCTGTCCCCCACACTCCCCCTCCATTCTGCTGCTGTCACCCCCCACCACCCTCCGTTCTGCTGCTGTCCCCCCCACCCCCCTCCATTCTGCTGCTGTCCCCCCCACCCCCCTCTATTCTGCTGCTGTCCCCCCCACCCCCCTCCGTTCTGCTGCTGTCCCCCCCATCCCCCTCCATTCTGCTGCTGTCCCCCCCACCCCCCTCCA
Source organism: Aquarana catesbeiana (assembly GCF_042186555.1). Lineage (NCBI taxonomy): Eukaryota > Metazoa > Chordata > Amphibia > Anura > Ranidae > Aquarana > Aquarana catesbeiana. The sequence goes on from NC_133325.1 coordinate 709,285,796, forward strand.
TTCTGCTGCTGTCCCTCCCACCCCCTCTATTCTGCTGCTGTCCCCCCCCACCCCCCTCCATTCTGCTGCTGTCCCCCCCACCCCCCTCAGATCTGCTGCTGTCCCCCACACTCCCCTCCATTCTGCTGCTGTCCCCCCACACTCCCCCTCCATTCTGCTGCTGTCCCCCCACACTCCTCTCCATTCTGCTGCTGTCCCCCACACTCCTCTCCATTCTGCTGCTGTCCCCCACACTCCCCCTCCGTTCTGCTGCTGTCCCCCACACTCCCCCTCCGTTCTGCTGCTGTCCCTCCCACCCCCCTCCATTCTGCTGCTGTCCCTCCCACCCCCCTCTATTCTGCTGCTGTCCCCCCCACCCCCCCTCCGTTCTGCTGCTGTCCCCCCCACCCCCCTCCATTCTGCTGCTGTACCCCCCACCCCCCTCCATTCTGCTGCTGTCCCCCACACTCCCCTCCATTCTGCTGCTGTCCCTCCCACCCCCCTCCATTCTGCTGCTGTCCCCCACACTCCCCCTCCGTTCTGCTTCTGTCCCCCACACTCCCCTCCATTCTGCTGCTGTCCCTCCCACCCCCCTCCATTCTACTGCTGTCCCCCACACTCCCCCTCCGTTCTGCTGCTGTCCCCCACACTCCCCCTCCGTTCTGCTGCTGTCCCCCCACACTCCCCCTCCGTTCTGCTGCTGTCCCCCACACTCCCCCTCCGTTCTGCTGCTGTCCCCCACACTCCCCCTCCGTTCTGCTGCTGTCCCCCACACTCCCCCTCCATTCTGCTGCTGTCCCCCCCACCCCCCTTCATTCTGCTTCTGCTGCTGTCCCCCACACTCCCCTCCATTCTGCTGCTGTCCCCCCCACCCCCCTCCATTCTGCTGCTGTCCCCCCAGCCCCCTCCATTCTGCTGCTGTCCCCCACACTCCCCTCCATTCTTCTGCTGTCCCCCCCACCCCCCATCCATTCTGCTGCTGTCCCCCACACTCCCCCTCCGTTCTGCTGCTGTCCCCCACCCCCTCTGTTCTGCTGCTTTCCCCCCACCCCCCTCCATTCTGCTGCTGATCCCCTCTCCCCACCTCCCCCTCCCCCCACTCTCTCACATATTTTCCTACTTCCCTCTTTCTCTCCTCTCTCTTCTTCCCTTTCACTCTCCTTGTTCACCCCTTTTACTCCCCCCTCTCTTTCTCCCCCTCTACACTAGTTTGTCTTTTCCTGACACTGCAGTACAAAGAAATTCAGCAGGTGCTTTTCTGTATTCAGGTTCTCTGACCATAGTAAATGCACTGGCTGTGTCCACAGCAGGTATGCGGCATAGTGCATATCCTGGTGTGATATGATCCAATGACATGCTGGACATCCTTGAGGACTGGCCATGGGTGAATTGCCATCAGTTCATTGTACACTGTACAATGCAATGTATTCATTTTTATTGCTTGAATTATTTTTATTATTATGAGTGGGGCCTCATGTCTAAGTTTTGCCTAAGGCCTCACAAAGCCTAGAGCCGCCTCTGTGTCCAAGTCCGTCCCTTTTTAAGTCCGGCTCAAGGAGCCGACAAAGTCCGGCGTAAAGTCCGCCAAGCAAAGTCTGCCGTAAAGTCCGCTCGTGTGTATGCGGCATTAGGCTGGCTTCACACTGCTGTGCAGAGCGGCTCACAGCAGGAGTCTGGGGTGTCCCTGTTCTCCATTTCAGGTCCAATTTTGGTCCGAATTTTTGGCTGAATTCGGACCTAAAATGGACCAGAAGATGCACAGGACCCCTGTGTAATTTGCTCCACAGCCGTCCCGGAGCTGTATGAAGCGGTTCTATAGAATCTCTTCCCGTCACAATCTCCTGACAATAGTGTGAACTCAGCCTTAAGTGTTATCTTACAAAGTGTAGTGCTGTGTCATGTACAAAAATGCATCTAATAAAAATCAATCATTGAAAATCATTAACACATAAAAGGTGCATACATCAATATCATGCAAATAAAGTGCAACAAAGTCCATCTGAATGTGCAGACAAAATCTCCCACAAGTAATTGATGAATATCTTAATCACAAATATGGAAATAATGAACACATCCAACCCCCGCCAGGTCACTTCACTCGTGCTCCCCCTGATGGGTATAGGCTCACCTCTAGGAGTGCGACCCCCCCAGCTAAGTTGGGTCAAAAAACGCCTGTGAGCCACCTCAGGACTCAATGAGATAATCCAAATCAGTTGTCTCCTATACTTCTCCTGTAGCCTCCTCCTCTGTATGTCAGCAACAGAGTATATGCAGAGAAAAAGACTCCAATAGTGCTTAAATTCTTTAAAACTTGCAGATACTTTATTAAAACGTGCAGGGTACTCACATGATTTAGGCACTTCCAGCGCACCATACTGTAGCAAACAGTAGGCTGTAACACAAAGCCGCACATCCAATATTCACGATCAACTGCTAAAAACTCTTTAGAGCCCGAGTGCCTTCACCGTCCTAGCCCCTCCCCTACGTGTGTCGACACAGGGTCACGTGTCTTCCTCAGGGGGATGGATCCTATCTATTTATACTGAACTGGTGTCACGTACCTTACAGCGGAGCCTGAAATGATGAGGGTGGCCTCTTGCACAGTTCCGGTCAAAGCACCCCTGGTGGTGGGTACAGGGAGTGCGAGGGCAACGAAAGGGTGCAGGTGCCTGCAGGCAGGAGGCTGGAACTTGGAGATATAGGAACCTCTGCTGAGGAGATGTGGAAACTGATTACCAAACTTGTTCAGTGGGAGCCAGATCAAGATCAACTGCAGAATCAGGAACAGGCAGGAGTCGGGTACCAAGTCAGAAGGCAAAACCGTAGTCAGGAACAGGCAGGGGTTGGCAACAGACGGGCAGCAGGGTACAGAATCAGGAGGCAGAGCCGTAATCATAAGTTCAAGCCAAGGTCAGTATTGCAGGTAGAGGCAGGTTCAGCAGACAGGGGAGATTCAAGAGAATGGTCAGAAGATAGCCGGGTTTTCAGGAACAAGGTCAATCAGGCAGAGTAACAACAGGAACACAGGAACAAGCTGAAGACAATCCAGCACTGCTGCTAGGCAGACTCTCTGTTTATATAGGGTGCTGTGTGCCAGGATTCGCGCCAGCGTACGTGTGTACGCGCATGCGCATTAGCAACTCAGCACATTAGCACATGCGCGTTAGCACATTAGCACCTTGGCACGCGTTAGCGTTCGCATAGAGGTGCCATTGTGCATGCCCACCCTGGATCTAATTTTTCTCTGGCTATGGTTCCGTGCATGCACCTTGGCAATAGCAGAACGAGGATTGGCAGCTGCTGCATGGAGACGGGTGCTTGCTGTGTGAGTTCTCTGACATTGCCCCCTCCTTAGGGGCAGCCTCCGGATGCCCATTCGAGCCATCTTCTCTGGGTGGGAACGATGAAAGGCCTGTATCAGTCTCTGAGCATGGAGATTGGTCTCAGGTTCCCAGGAATTTTCCTCCGGGCCAAAACCTTTCCACTTGATCAGGTATTGGTTCTGCCCCTGTCGTTTCCTACAATCCAAGATGGCTTCAATCTCAAACTCTTCTTCTCCATCCACCATTATAGCTTCTGGGGGTCCCACTTCACGATCCGGAAAGGGATTCGCTACGTCAGGCTTCAGTAGCGAAGCATGAAACACAGGGTAGATCCTAAATGAGTCAGGAAGTTCGAGTTCAAATGCTACCGGATTAATCTTCCTCTTAACTGGGAAGGGTCCCAAGTATCTGGGTCCCAGTTTCCTGGAAGGGCATGCCAGTTTCAGGTTTGCTGTTGAAAGCCACACACGGTCACCAGTTTTCAGGTCCAGTTCCCCCCTTCTTCTTTTATCAAAGAATCTTTTACTATTTTCCTGTGCCTTGGAGATGGTTTCTCTCAACACCTGATTGTTGGTAACAAGGAAGTTTAGTCTATCCTGGACAGCTGGCAAAGGAGAGTCCGGCACTAGTTTTGGCAAAAAAGAGGGGTGGAACCCATAATTGTAAAAGAAGGGTGACTGGTCTGTGGTAGAGTGGGTGGAATTATTGAATGCAAATTCTGCCAGGGGCAGTAGTGAGCCCCAATCTTCCTGGGTGAAGGAGGAAAAACAACGTAGATATTGCTCCGTTTGGTTGGTACGTTCAGTTTGCCCATTGGTCTGGGGGTGGTAGGCTGAGGAGAAACTGAGTCTGATACCCAGGGCTTCACACAATGCTTTCCAAAACTTTGACGTGAACTGTACCCCACGATCAGAAACAATGTCACCAGGAATTCCGTGAAGCCTAACAATTCCTTTAATGAACACCCCGGCCGTCTCTGTTGCTGATGGAGTCCCCTTCAAGGGGATAAAATGTGCCATCTTAGAAAGACGATCAACAACCACAAAGATGGACGAAAATCCTTCAGAAGGAGGAAGCTCAACAATGAAATCCATTGCGATCTTATCCCATGGTCTTTCAGGAATGGGCAGCGGTCTTAGTAACCCCCAAGCCTTGTTTTTACTGTTTTTATTCTTGAGGCAGGTTAAACAAGAACTAACGTAATCACTGCAATCCTTTGCTAGATTGGGCCACCAGAAATGTCTTTGAACTAAGTCCATAGTCTTGTGTCCCCCGAAATGACCCGCCAAAGGATAGTCATGGCAGGCCTGTAGGATGGTAGTGCGCAGGTCCTGTGGTACAAATATTTTATTCCCCTGCCAGTAAAGCCTGTCTCTTTCTTGCAGGTTCCAGCCTGGAGGTAAGGAAGTTCTCAGGGATGCCTGACGGATCTGCGGTACAAAATCGGATTGGGTTAACAGAAAGTTTCCAGCTTGCAGGATAGTATCTAGAGCTGATGAAACTTCGGTCTCTGTGAACATGCGGGATAACGCATCGGGTTTAACATTTTTGGACCCTGGCCGGTAAGTGATATGGAAGTTAAAGCGTGAAAAAAAAAGAGCCCATCTCGCTTGTCTGGGTCTGAGGCGTTTGGCAGTTCTGAGATATTCAAAATTTTTATGATCAGTGAAGATCAATATTGGGTGTGCTGCTCCCTCCGAGTGGTACTGCCACTCCTCCAAGGCTGATTTTATTGCCAATAGTTCTCGGTCCCCCCACATCATAATTTCTCTCCGATAACTCTAGTTTTTTGGAGAAGAAAGCCACGGGATGCATTAAAGACTTAGGTCCTTGGCGCTGGGACAGGGTGGCCCCTACAGCACTCTCAGAAGCATCCACTTCCAGGATGTACGGCAAAGCAGGATCAGGATGCTTTAATACTGGAGTGGAGGTAAATAGTCCTTTTAGCTTGTCGAAAGCAGCTTGAGCTGCCTCAGTCCATTGGAAACGGTTTTGTTTCTTTGTGAGTTGTGTAATAGGTGCTATGATACCAGAAAAATTTTTGATAAATTTTCTGTAGAAATTGGAAAACCCGATAAAACGTTGTACCCCTTTCTTGTCGGTTGGAGGTGGCCAGGACATTATAGCCGAGACTTTCTGAGTGTCCATTGCCACACCCCCAGTTGATATTACCAAGCCGAGAAAATGACTGGTCTGGCGTTCAAATTCACATTTCTCGGCTTTAGTGTACAATCCGTTCTGTCTCTGTCTGTGGAGAACTTGCTTCACATGGCTACGGTGTAATTCTAGAGAAATTGAAAATATCAGAATGTCATCCAGATAAACAATCATGAATAAGTCTAGGAAGTCCCTGAAGATGTTATTAACAAAATGCTGAAAAGTGGCTGGTGCGTTACAAAGTCCGAATGGCATAACAAGATATTCGAAGTGACCAAAACGTGTCCGAAAAGCCGTCTTCCATTCATCCCCCTCACGGATTCTGATTAAGTTGTAGGCACCTCGTAAGTCTAGTTTTGCAAATATTTTTGCAGAACGGAGTCTCTGAAAAAGCTCTGGGATCAGAGGAAGAGGATAGCAATTTTTGACTGTTATTCTATTCAATTCCCCGTAGTCTACACATGGGCGAAGGGAATGATCTTTTTTCTCGACGAAAAATATTCCTGCGCCAGCTGGAGAAGAGGAGTGTCGGATGAACCCTTTCCTAAGATTCTTGCTGATGTATTCTTTAAGGACCAGGAGCTCAGGCTCTGAAAGAGGGAAGATCCTTCCAAAAGGGATTTCTGCCCCAGGCAACAGTTCAATTGGGCAATCATAAACCCGGTGAGGGGGAAGGATATCTGCCTTCTGTTTGTCGAACACGTCCAGGAAGTCATGGTATACAGATGGGACGAGTTTCCAGGTTTCAGATACGTATTTCAACCAGCCGATGACTGGAACTACATGGTGGGAGGACTTGAGACAGTTCTGGAGGCAGTAGGAGGACTGGTAAATCACCTGGCCGGTAACCCAATTAATTTGGGGGTTATGGGCTTGCAGCCAGGGCATTCCCAGAATGATCGGGAATAATGGGGAGGAGATGACATCAAGGCATAACAGTTCTTGGTGATCTGGCAAAATGTCCGCGGACAAAGGTTGAGTTTCATGGGTAATAGATCCTGATTTGATGCCTGACCCATCAGCTAGCTGTATGGAGAGTAGCTGTTGTTTGGGTTGCAGAGGAATGTTGTGCTGCTGGACGAAGGCATGGTCGATGAAGCAGCTGCAGGCGCCTGAGTCAATTATAGCCTGGACCCGGAGTTCCCCTTCTGGAAGCTGTATTTAGACAGGAACAGCAATGTGAGCAGATCTGGTCAAAGTCAATACACAAGAATCGTAAGGAGGGGAGTCACACTTGCGGGTCTTGTTGGGGCACATGCTTGCATAGTGGCCAGCTCCCCCACAATACAGACAGAGGTTATTCTGACGATGACGCTGCTTCTCCTCTGGTGACAGCGGTGAGCGAAGCAGGCCTATCTGCATTGGCTCTGGGGCTTCAGTAGTGGCGGTAGGTAGTGAGGAAGCAGGAACAGATGGACTGCTAGGTACTTTGGGCAGCATCCATATGGGACGAAATTGGCTGGTCCTCTGAGATCTTTGTTCCCTTAAGCGACGATCGATCTGGATGGATAATTGGATCAAATCTTCCAAAGCACTGGGGACCCCAACTCGAGCCAGCTCATCCTTAAGTGCTTCAGAGAGTCCTAGACAGAAGTGGTAGCGGAGAGAGGCATCATTCCATTGTGTATCAGAACTCCACCGCTTAAAGTCAGTTACATAGTCCTCTACCGGCCTGCGCCCCTGCTGGAGGGCGTGAAGGCTGGCTTCCGATGTTGTGGTACGCTGGGGGTCATCATACAACTTAGCCATTTCATCCAGGAAAGAGTCCATGGAATTCAAAAGAGGGCTGGCTTGTTCCATCAAGCGGTGAGCCCATGTTTGGGGTTCACCCTGGAGTAGTGAGACGATGAACCCCACTTTAGTGCTTTCCAAAGAGAAGGTGCGTGGTTGTAGCAGGAAGTATAACTGGCACGCATTCTTGAAGGCACGGAACTTGTTGCGATCTCCCGAGAATCTCTCAGGAGTAGGGACCCGAGGTTCTGGAGGTGGCACCACTACTGTGGGGACCGATGCTGATGTTGCAGGAGCAGAGGGTGGAGGTGCCATGGCTGTCAGATGTGCTGAGGTGCCTGGAGATAGCGACTCTACTCTTTGTTCAAGTTGAGGATAGCCATCTTGTAGGCCCTGGACTGCCTGGGTAAGGGCTGCGATCTGTTGGCACAGTGCTTCCATGGGTGAGGCCCCCCTTTCGGGCTCCATGTGGCTGGATTGTACTGTCACGTATCTTACAGCGGAGCCCGAAATGATGAGGGTGGCCTCTTGCACAGTTCCGGTCCAAGCACCCATGGTGGTGGGTACAGGGAGTGCGAGGGCAACAAAAGGGTGCAGGTGCCTGCAGGCAGGAGGCTGGAACTTGGAGATATAGGAACCTCTGCTGAGGAGATGTGGAAACTGATCACCAAACTTGTTCAGCGGGAGCCAGATCAGGATCAACTGCAGAATCAGGAACAGGCAGGAGTCGGCAACAGGCTGGCAGCGGGGTACCAAGTCAGAAGGCAAAACCGTAGTCAGGAACAGGCAGGGGTTGGCAACAGACGGGCAGCAGGGTACAGAATCAGGAGGCAGAGCCGTGATCATAAGTTCAAGCCAAGGTCAGTATTGCAGGTAGAGGCAGGTTCAGCAGGCAGGGGAGATCCAAGAGAATGGTCAGAAGATAGCCGGGTTTTTTAGGAACAAGGTCAATCAGGCAGAGTAACAACAGGAACACGCTGAAGACAATCCAGCACTGCTGCTAGGCAGACTCTCTGTTTATATAGGGTGCTGTGTGCCAGGATTCGCGCCAGCGTACGTGCGTACGCACATGCGCATTAGCAACTTAGCACATTGGCACATGCGCGTTAGCACATTAGCACCTTGGCTCTCGTGGGCGTGCGTTAGCGCACGTGCGCGTTCGCATAGAGGTGCCATTGTGCATGCCCACCCTGGATCTCATTTGTCTCTGGCTATGGTTCCGTGCATGCACCTTGGCATTAGCAGAACGAGGATTGGCAGCTGCTGCATGGAGACGGGTGCTTGCTGTGTGAGTTCTCTGACAACTGGCCTCCATTCTATTGTGGTTCAAACTGGCGTCATTTTCCTGTGGTCTAAATCCATGCATAGCTAATATAAGAATCAACACAGCCGCGATTCTCATGAAATGGCTCCGGCTGAGGAATACTAAATAGGAGAGTGATAGCAATGGCTGTGCACCCCTCAGACACCTATACAGTACCTTATACAATACAACAATGTAATTATAAAAATTGTAAACAATATATATATATAATAATAATAAGCATGTATCACTATTCTAAAACGTGAAATAGAGAAGTAGGGGATTAACTGCCCCTTAAAATGCCTTCTTACCACTATCATCAGAGCCCTCAACATGTATATATAGTGTGCTGCTAATACCCCACAACCCAAACAGCCGACCTAATCTTAAATCAGAATTAAAGTGTATTTATGGTCAAAATTTAAAATCATATATTGATTTCCACATTGAATTCCAAATATTTCTAGACTACCTCCTGAATGATCTTGACATTTGTAAACTTACTTTGTGAAGATCCCAACTTATTTATTTCCTGGAATTATGTGATACCTACTCGATATGTTCTGTGAGTAGGAGCTTCTGTTGTCACACATTTCACTGCTCCTGCCTTTTGAACTACATAGGTGATGAGAGGTGAAGTTTCAGCAGTAAAGGAGTCACAGTTTGCAGGCAGAAAGGTACCATGAGATATGTAGTCCTTGGAAAACAAAATTAAAAAGCAGGGGAGAAGCTGCAAAGCATGCAGGGAATCCAGGAAGTTGTAGCAAAAGATGTGCAGCAGAAAAGCAGCAATCACAGCATGAAAGGAGGTTTTTTAAATGAGCTTATATTGGATTGTCAAATATAACTATTGCTTGTGTAGCAATAACTCTCGGTGGAGCTGCTGGTTTAAGCGTGCTTGTTACCTTCACTCTCGACACCCCTGTTTCACCGGCACCGGGTCTAGGGCTCGGCCGAGTCCACCAATGGACGATACAAGCACCAAACACTCAAGTAGGTTCTCCAATGCTTCAATAAAATGAACAAGGGAAGCAGCAGGAAAAAGGCAGCAGGAAAGCTGCAGGGAAGCTCAAATACCCTTCTGTTGTATTTCTTCAAAACATTCTTTGTAATTGAACACTTGCAATTGAATAGTCCCCCTTTCGTAGGATTCAATCTTTGCCTGCCTGGATAGACATCTCTCACCTGCCTAGCAGCCAGCAAGTAGCACGAACAAAAGTCTCTGCCCCAGGCTTATCTGGAGTAAAACCCGTACGATCCTCTGCCACAGGATGTATTGGTTTGCGATGAATGTCAGATACAGTACTTGAACCTTTAAGCCAACCCGGCAGTACTATACTGTAAAATTACTTCAGGATACGTCCTCCAACCGAGTCACCAGGCCCCTCTCCAGACCAGCACTCTGCATGATCCTTCCATGACAGGTCCTCCCCTGGGATCTCCTCGGTTGTCCAGCTTCTTCACTTAGGACAGACAGCTCAGGACCATTCCTCCGCTGCTGTGGTAGGCCCCAGACAGGCTTCTGGGCCCACCCACACGCCGCAGCGACGCGGGCCTCCGGAACGGAGGACCACGAGGTGGTATTCCTAGTGCATACCTGTTGGCCAGGAGGGCCAGCAGGTGGCTGAAAAACGAACCCTAAAACATGGCGTCTCTCCCATAAATACCCTCTCCCAGAATGCAACTCGGAGGACCACCTCCACCGAGTTATCTCCGGGACAGAGGAGCACCCATTCGCTTCAACACGTTGCTCTTCCAACACCTGCCAATGGTGACAACGACACCCACCAGCACAATGCGGAACTGCATGCAACGTCAGCCAAGCTGGAACAGAGGCAAATCTAGCTTCCTATAATAAGCGACCCACTAAATTTACCTATCAGCGGTAGATAAAAATCTACCAGCACTACACTTGTATTACTATTACAACGCTGATGTTATAAAATGTGTAAGCTGTGATCATAAACCACAAACCTTTAAAGCGGAACAAAACGTTATCTGAACACCACAAACTGAAAATGCTGTTTAATTCTTTTTTTTTTAGTAGTTTTTATTGAATGTTCAAAGAACTTACAAAATAACCACAGTAATACAAAGCCGAGTAGAGTATACAAAAGTCAGCAGTAATCACTGGCAATGAGTGAATCTTAAAAGGAGTGTACAAAAAGAGGTGCAACAAGGTACATCTGTGATGGAAAATGCACAGGATGATGAAGAGATCATCAGATTAGAGTGGCAGTAAACTCTTTTACACCACTTGTACCTATAGGTAAGCCTATAATAATACTTACCTGTAGGTACTGTGAATATCTGCTAAACTTGCACAGTTTAGCAGCCGGTGACATTACCAGTGAATGCTCTCTGAAGGTCCTGCTTGCAGTGTCGGACCTTCAGAGCCCATCCTGTAAACAGCAGCTCCCGTGCGCATGGGAGTACCGCCATTGCGCCCCGGCCACTGATGTAGCCAGAGGCCACAAACTCAGAAGGAAGACCGGGGGAAGATGTCAGCTCTCTCAGCTGTGACAGCGTGACGCTGGAGGGCTTTGTTCTAAGGTAAGTTTCTCATAACGTACCTGCAGTTTACTACCACTTTAAGCTATTAGGCTGACATCGGTGTGGATTTGTAACAGAGTATGGACTTTCTGAAAACTTGACATTTGTAATTTGGAAACTTTAGTAGGTGAAGAGGAACGATTTTAAGATGTTAGAGGAAGTAAAAGAGGCAGTAGAAACAGGATAGAGGAAAACAGGAGGGGACTAGGGCTCATGAGGGGGTGGGGGGTGGAGTTGGCTGGGGGGTGTACAAGTTTATAATCAATTTGTTTTTTAATATTCAAATAAACTCACCCATCCACCCATGTCTCCATGCTTTATTTTGTTGATAAGACACTTTGAAAAACACCTCCTGGCATTTCTAGTCGCAACCATCTTAGGTAAGGGCAGAAGATTTATTTAGAGTTTACTTACTCAAATCCATCTTCCCTTAGTTCAGATATGTAGGCAGGAGGGTGTGCTTGGCTGAAAAAGCCCCTTCTCCCCTCCAGATTAAAAGAAATGTCCATGAAGACTCACAGGGCCGCTGTTAAAAATCATGGGGCCCCGTACAGCTTACTTGATGGGGTACCCCGGCCCTGCCACTGACCCCCACCCACTTGCCTTAAAAAATAAAAATAAAAAAATGCAGCTTTGTCTTCAAATGATTTTTATTTTCCTGTAGTCTGTTATAAATTTGATTAGACTTGAATCTGAACATGTCTCAGCCCATCCCTGCTAATACAAATTCTGCAGCTAACTTTAAGGCCTCAATTTTCCCTAAGCCATAAGGTACATTTATTATGTGTTTAAATCAGCTGAAGCATGCACTCCAATAACTATTTAAAATCTTTTCAAACCAATTCACACTAGCATTGCTCTCTGAAAAGCGGACTGCATTTGGATTGCTCTTCAAAGAGTAGTTGGCTGGTGGTGAGGAGGCGTTGTATCACCTCCAAACCACCTGTTTTAAACACTTAAAAATCCTGATTGCAGTTGAATGGCATTTCGTCGAGCAGACAACATGGTGGGTGGTTGGTGGCAGTGGGGATAAAACCATTGCAGTTGTGGAATGTGCAAATTTCCCTCTGCTGCCTTTCCAGCATTAGGGTTCTTTCAAACAAAGCCGTCCGCTCAGCAGGGGATCTGTGAGCGCAATCCCTGCTGAATTGGAGCTGAATGGGGCAGATGTCAGTGTTTTGACATCCGTCCCTGTTTAGTTTGTGTCCACATACACTACATAGCGGACATGGGTGCACTTATAATGGCTTTATGGGTGCCGGATGTAAACAGATTCATGTCCATTTACATCAAACTACCTCTGATCTGTCATGTTTAGGTGTGCAAAAATAGAAAAGGACGCAGTGTTGCACCCTCGTTCTAGAATAGGGCTACAGGTAGTTATGCTGGGTGGTAGCCAGCCAGGCTAGTTTGTAGTGTTTAGTGTTCAAATGACTTCTGTTGCTAATCCTGTTTCAGTTGTGGCTTCTCCCTTTTGTCAGTAGGTGGCACTGTTACCTTTGACTAGTATGATGAGCTACAGTACATTCAAGTAAGGATGAGCTCAGACGTGTTCACAACTCCACGTGCCCGCACCCACCAGGAAGCTGACGCTGCGCTTCGCTAATCACAGGCAGTAAGACATTTCCCAATCTGTGCAGCCATGGATCGGGAACTGTCTCACTGCCTGTGATTAGTGCTGCAGATAAGGTTGCCACCTCATCCCACCCAAACACATATTAATTACACAGGTTCTGTGGCTGATTAAGATGGTAATTAAACTCACTTGGTGCCTTATCTGCATTTAATTAGCCTCAGAACCTGTGTAATTCAAAGGTGTTCAGGTTTAAAGGGATGAGGTGGCAACTCTAGCTGCGGAGTGTCAGCTTCCTGGCGGGCGCGGGTGCGTGGACTTGCAAACACACCTGTGCCCATCGTTACATTCAAGTTATGGATAAACATACTTTTCTCAGCCAATCAGATTCGCTGCTATGAATACTGGCAGAAGCTATTTATTGGGAAGAAGTCAGGTGATCTTAGTCTTCTCGCCCAGGGCTGCGGCCTTGGTGGATATGTGTGTGTGGAACAATTCCTGGCTGCTAGGCCTGAAGCCTGAGGCTTATCCAGGTGGCCGCCGGCTGCTAGGCCTAACCGGGTGTTCAAGGTTCTGTTGAGGAAAGCCTGCTAAAGATCCGGAAATGCTTCTGAGAGGGATGGAGTTCTAAGGAAGCACCAGAGGGGACTCTTCATGGGCTGGAGGCTATGAAGTGGTTAGGAGGACTTCAATAGAGAACTCATCCAAGGAAATTCTTGTATGAAGCTGTAGGTAAAGTTCAGTTACTAGAGGAGACTAGTATTCTATCCTACAAAGTACAGATGTGAGGTTCAGCATCATCATAATGATGATGATCATAAGATACCGTGGGGAGTCTGGGGGCTGTACCTTTCTTCCAAATTAGTAGTCACTGTGTGTAGTGTGCTGCCCCTTGCCTGAGGCTGTTTACTGCCCTCGCCAACAGATTAGACACGCTGCTCCCTTTCAGCTGTCAGACCTTCTCATGACAATCTCTCCATCACTCTGTTGCACTTACTAAGCGAGCCGTGCACAAAACGATCACTCCACCGGCATAGGCAGTGGGCGGCCGCGGTCGGAACTATATGCGCAGCGTATTATGTAGCAAGGACTTATCTGCCTGGGCTCCGAAAATGGGAAAAAAATCCCCCCCGCTGCTCTCACCTCCCGGGTCCCCCTGCTGACCGGATGGGGCTCAGGAAAAATAATTACACTCGGATGAGCAAGTAGAATTGGAGGTGTCGTTTAGCAAAGGTCTTTTATTTATTTAAGCAGAAATTAACTATAAAGTTGCCCGGGCCCCTCTGTGGAGCTGATGGAGCCCGAGCCTGGTACAACAGGCCCAGTTGTACTCCCCTATCAGCGGCCCTTAGACTCATGGGATGTAAGACTAGGGATGGGCAAACGGTTCGGGCTGAGCATAAATTTGGGCCAAACTTTCTTTGGTTGTTCGGCAAACAGCCGAACAAACGGGTCGTTCGATCGTTTGTTCGCCCCCCCCCCCCAAACCGACCTTAATGTATTGCGGTGCTGAACAGTGCATTGCAAGCCCTGATTAGCTGAAGCAGTTAAAGTTTCAGCCAATCAGGGCACAGAGCACTATCAGAGTCATGATTGGACACTGTCATCATGACTTTATCCAATCATGGCTCATTCCTGCCCCCCAGTATAAAAGTATTCTTTCAATGGCAGCCATTTTTAGTGTGATTTCAACGAGGAGAGAGCTAGAACAGGGCTCTGTTCAGTGCTATCAGTTAGTTAGTGTGCTATACTGTGCTATTTTGCTTCAATTGTCAGTGTAGACAATTTGTTTAGGGTCAGTCTAGGGATAGTGTGAGTGTAGTGAGGAGGACCATCATTCAGCTTTGCATAGTGTGCAGCTAGAGTAGGAACAGCTCAGATAGTTTCACTATAGTGCAGTGAGACCATGTCATTCATACATATATTAGCGTGGAGCAGGGACAGCTCATATAGTTTCAGTGTAGTGTAGTGAGACCGTGTCCATAATCTTGACATTAGTGTATAGCTAGAGTAGGGACAGTTCAGATAGAGTCAGTATAGTGACGGTTGAACACTGTCTATTTGATTGCGTTACTGCCAGTTTAACACCATTTACTTCTGTGTGCGTTACTGCCAGTTTAACACCATATAGTTTTGCGTGCATTACTGCCAGTTTAACGCCATATAGTTCTGTGTGCGTTACTGCAAGTTTAACACCATATAGTTTTGGGTGCGTTACTGCCAGTTTAACGCCATATAGTTTTGTGTGTTACTGCCAGTTTAATGCCATATAGTTTTGTGCGTTACTGCCAGTTTAACGCCATATAGTTCTGTGTGTGTTACTGCCAGTTTAACGCCATATAGTTTTGCGTGCGTTACTGCCAGTTTAACGCCATATAGTTTTGTGTGCATTACTGCCAGTTTAATGCCATATAGTTCTGTGTGCATTACTGCCAGTTTAACGCCATATCATTTTGTGTGCTTTACTGCCAGATTAACGCCATATAGTTCTGTGCGTCACTGTATGTTTGGCGCATTATATAGCAGTATATTATAGTGTATCCGTGGAGTGTGTCTGTGTAGTGTGAGTACTCAAATTAAGTGCACCAGACACCTCTTTACATTGATTAAAGTGAATCTACGTACAGATTTCTGTAAATTTTCTTTACATTTGCTTCTAAGCAAAGCCCCCTCCCTCCCTATAATGTCTGAGAGGACAAAAAGGAGAGGCAGACGTTCCCTTGGCACTGTAAGGGGGCCAGCAACAAATCTGTCCACAGACAAAGGTGGACGTGGTGGTCAGTCCTCAGGTAGGGCATCATTTCCTCTGTTTAGTGAGTTTGCCCGTGCTATCCAGCCACAGCATGCAGAGGAGGTGGTGGACTGGCTTACTAAACCTTCCTCATCCTCTGTCGCGCAAGTAGAGACAAGTGTGCAGTCCCCTGCAGTTGCCAGAGTGGATAAACCTGCCTCCTTGTCCACATCTATCCCTGCCATAGCCCCAACATCAGCCATTGATTAGTCAGCTGAGTTATTTTGACCACAGAGTCAGCCACTTGCTCCTTGATGATGCCCAGCAATTACTGGATTCAGATGTTGGTTCTGAGGTTGAGGATGACAGGAACATGAGCCTAGAGAGAGGGAGGAACACTGGTAGACAAATTGGCATTCATGTTCCCCAAGCTGCAGTGTATTGCCAAGTTGTCTCCAGTGGTAATGATGAAGATCAAGGAGATGGAGATGATGATGATGATGATGATGAGGTCACTGATGCAACTTGGGTGCCAGATAGAGCAGAGGAGGAAAATGAAGGTGAGACGGCACAACCGAAAAGGAGGCCGACATCAAGAAAGAGTAGAGAGTATCCACCCTATTCCATCACATTCTGCAGCTGTTATCTCCCGGTCCACTCCCCAAAGCTCAGCTGTCTGGGCCTTTTTTAGCACATTTGCAGCAGATCGCACTGTTGCTATCTGCAAACTGTGTCTCAGGCACATCAAACGTGGCAAAAACACCAACCATTTGGGTACCACATGCCTAACAAGGCATTTAACATCCAACCACTCAGCCCCTTGGCAAGAGCACCTAAAAGCCACACAAAAGGAGCACAAATCTGTCCCTCCTCCTCCTCCTTACCCACTTCAGTCTGCCCCTGCGATACCGAGTCATTACCTTTCAGCAGCCTCCACTGACAGAGATGATGGTATAGCACACGGTGTCCCAGGTCCTAGCAGCACATCTGCCAGCAGCACACCACCAGCTGTAGACTATAGCCGTCAAATTTCTCTGCCCCATCTGCTGCAGCGGAAAAAAAAATACAGTCCCTGCCACCCACATACCCAGCGTCTGAATGCAAGCTTGTCAAGGCTCTCCAATTTCTGCCTTTCAGCCTGGTGGATTCTGCTCCTATCCGTGAATTCGCACAACGTGCTGTACACAATGGCAGGTTCCCAGTCGCTACTACTTTTCACGTAAGGCCGTACCATCTCTCTACCATCACGTGGAAGGGAATGTTCTGGCATCGCTGGGCAAGGCAGTCAGCCATAAAATTCACCTTACTGCTGACACGTGGTCCAGCAAGCATGGGCAGGGACAATATATTTTGTTCAGAGCACACAGGGTAACGCTGCTTGCAACTCGAAAGGGTGCAGAATAGAGCTCGGTGTTGCAGCTTGTTGTGCCCACATGCCTCCATACAGCTGGTGGTGATGATGATGCCAAAACTGTGAGCTCTACCCCCTCCACCTCCTCTTCCTCTGCCTCCTCCATGCCCTCCTCTGCAGAATTGTCCTATGAACATCAGGTACCCCCTAAGCGTTCAAAGGGCTATTCCCAGAGCCAGGCTAAAAGGTGCTATGCAGTGCTTCAGCTGGTGTGTTTAGGGGACAGGAACCACACTGGAGCAGAGAGTCTTGCGGCTCTGCAGGGACAGGCCCAGAGGTGGTTCACACCACGCCAGCTGGAGCCAGGAATAGTGGCGTCTGATAATGGCTCAAACCTCCTGTCTGCCCTTAGACAGGGAAAGTTGACACATGTGCCATGTCTGGCACATGTCCTCAATTTGGTGGTGCAGCGTTTCCTAAAGACGTATCCAGGGTTGCAAGATGTACTAAAACAGGCCAGAAGAGTCTGTAGCCATTTCAGGCGGTCATACACAGCCAGTGCTTGGTTGGCTGAAATTCAGTGGGAATTTCACCTGCCAGTAAACTGCCTGATTTGTGACATGCCCACCAGGTGGAACTCAACTTTGGGAATGCTGCAGCAGCTATACATGCAGCAGAGGGCCGTCAAAGAGTATTTGTGCCAGTACGGCGCGACGACAGGCTCAGGCCAACTCGGCTTTTTTTCCTCACACCAATGGTTGATCATTAAGGATGCATGCACTATATTGTCACCATTTGAGGAGGCCACAAGGATGCAGGGGCGGATCCAGGGTCTAGTCTCGGGAGAGGCACTGCCAGAAAATAAGGTGTTGCTTACAGAACTGTATTTAACATACTAACCTTGTTTAAAACAGTGATACTGTTTTAAAGTGTTACATGCATCCCCATGTCGGCATCCCATTTATTTGTATTCTGACACATGGCTGCACTGACACAGCCCAATGTATCCCAATATGACATGCTGGTGCGGGTCCCTGAACGCACCCTTCATGCATTCTGGGACCCACACCCTGCACACACGACATATTGGGACACAATAGCTGTGTGTGTCAGTAGAAATAAATGGGAATGCTGGCACAGGGATACAGTATATGCAACACTTTATGTATCCCCAAGCCAGTAAAAGACAGCCCTGCATGTTAAATGCATGTCTGCAGCACACCTTGTGTGAATGATGATTTTTACTGTCCTTCTATATCATCATTATTATCATGGTAATCACACAATACAGGTGCTGTGGCTCATGATGATAATGATGATGATTGCTAATTGTAACACGCAGCATTGAGGGGGTTAATGTACTCACTGATGCATTAGTGACCAATAGTAATTAATTAACCCCTTTGTGCTGCATTAGTGGCAGTGTTTTTTAAACTCCTTCATGCTGCAGCATAAAAGGGGTTAATTAACACTGATGGTGCCACTGCCACTAATACAGCACAAATTACCATTGGTCACCAATGCATCAGTGAGTACATTAACCCCCTCCATGCTGCATGTTACAATTACCATTGTAACTGAATTAACCCCCTCCCCCTCAAGTGTTAACCATTTCAGCGAGTTCACACAGCTAAGGCAGTGTTGTGTTAATGCAGTTAAGTGATCACTCACTTGCAGTGTAAACGAGCTCTGGCTACAGGTCGGGAGCGTCTTGTCTTCAATCTCGCGATCCTGGCCTCTGAATCATGACGTCACGCCAGCTGGGACTAGGGAGCTCCTGTCGGGTGGAGATTACTCAGGTAAGTAACTGCTTAGAAAGGCAGGAGTACGCTGGTCACACCCGTACCGCTGTGCTGCAGCTCTGCCAGTAATACTACAGTGTGTAGCGGCGGCCCCGGTATCACCGCGGTCTGTACCCCCATAGCGACTCCACTGCCTGGGCCCCTCTAAATTAACTTATGGGGCCCATTGAATATATCTTAGGCCACCTGAGAGCTGCGAGGAGCGGGAGTAAGCAGAAATAAAGTCCCTGCAGCTGCATTTAGAGGATGCCTCTCCAAACTTAAATATGGTGAGGTGGCGGAGGGCCTTGGATTTGGTAATACTTTGTGGGGGGGGGGGACGACAATTGAGCAGACAACCATCAATCTGTAAGCTATGGCTTTCCAACCCCAGGACCCGTGGGAGTAGTACGTGGCTGGGAGGAGGAAGTTCCAGATGCTGTCATCCTGAGTGACCCCGAGGAGTCTGCTTCTCAAGCCTCGGTAAATTTGAGGCACACGGGCAACCTCATGGTTCAAAGCCTGAGAAACGACCCAAGAATACGTGGCATAAAGGAGAAGGATGATTACTGGTTGGCAACCCTCCTTGACCACCGTTATAAGGGGAAGGTCTTAGAACTCATCCTGTCCCCACAGAGAGTGCAGAAGATAAAATCTCTTGAGGACACATTAAAGAAGATTTTATTGAATGTTTTTCCTGACTCCAGTAGGTTACAGTGTCGTGGAAAACGTAGTTTTGAGTCTTCTGTTGGTCAAGAGAGGAACGTGGGGAAGGCGTCCGCCTAAGTGAGGCATTTTGAAATTTTTTTAGTCCTCGCCACCCAGGGCTGTCAGCTTCCACATCTCATCGGCAGTGTCTGCATCACATGGTGGACTATTACCTCGGGGCCAAAACAGAGATGGAGAGCTTTCCAGCTGACGATTCATTGACTTACTGGGTCATGAGAATAGACCACTGGCCATAACTTTCCCAGTATGCTATTGAGTTGTTGGGCTGCCCTGCATCCAGCCTGCTTTCAGAACGGGCATTCGGTGCTGCAGGAGGTTTCGTTACTGATCATAGAACATGTCTGTCCGTGGACTGTTTGACTTTTATAACAATGAATCAGTCCTGGATTACCAGCTATGATGCCCCTGATGCCGATATGACTGATTTAGTCTTTTTGGGATGTGGAATCTCTGCAGGACTTCGAGGCTGCCTAGCTTTGAGGGTGTTCAATCATTTTATCTGGAAGAATGTTTTTTGGTATAGGTTTCATGGGCACAATTAACACCCAAAGACCAATTTTTCAGCACCTGTCATTGCAATTTTTTACAGCAAGGCCAATTCTTGCTTTCATCAAGAGTACCTCTATAGGGTTACGGTGGGAAGGCGCCTCCCACACCCAAAGAATGATTTTTCTGCACCTGTTTGACAGGTGCATATCATTGCAATTTTTTACAGCAAGGCCAATTCTTGCTTTCTTCAAGAGTACCTCTATAGGTTTACGGTGGGAAGGCGCCCCGCCACCCAAAGAGTAATTTTTCTGCACCTGTTTGACAGGTGTACATCATTGCAATTTTTTACAGCAAGGCCAATTTTTGCTTTCATCAAGAGTACCTCTATAGGGTTACGGTGGGAAGGCCCCACCGACACCCAAAGACCAATTTTTCAGCAACTGTTTGACAGGTGCATATCATTGCAACTTTTTACAGCAAGGCCAATTTTTGCTTTCATCAAGATTACCTCTATAGGGTTATGGTGAGAAGGCGCCACCGACACCCAAAGACCAATTTTTATGCACCCGTTACTTCTATCCAAAGTCAAAGTGACACTAGAATGTATCCAAAAAATCTCTAATCTTGTTCCCAGTGCACTACATTGTGGCCTCATCATACACACCACACTGGCTCCCCAGCTGTTGCTGAGCAAAATAAAGGCAGCTTGAAGGGAAAATTTCATTTTTTTTGGCTTTATAAATGCAATTATTGCTGCAGCAGATTCTAGACGTGGTACAGATCTGCCATTTTACAGGTAGACTAGGGGGACCCCCCAGGAACTATATTGGAAGGAATTTTTCATTTTTATGATTTCACTTTAAAAAAAAAAAAAAAATCACTGCTCATTTAAAAATTACATTTTTCACAAACTTTTTTTTTATTGATACATGTCCCCCAGGGCAGGACCTGGACCCCTATAACCATTGTATGCCCAATTACTTGCATATAAGCCTTCAAAATGGGCACTTTTGATTTTTGACGTTCGGGTCCCCATTTACTTTAATGGGGTTCATTATTCGGGTACGAACTTTCATGGTATTCGAAAGTTCTGGTGAGAACCGAAGAGGGGTCCGTTCGGCCCATCCCTATGTAAGACATCCCTAGGCCAGAAACCTGGTAGCAACTGAAGAAATTAAATATAAAAAGTCTCTGAACCTTGATCGTGTCCCGAAGAAGCCTCACGGCAAAACGCATGGACGCACAAGGGCTCACTGTACTAACTGTATCATTTTCATGTTTTTTTATCTCTTTCTGAACACCGTGTTTATACAATGTAACTTTTTCAATAAATGTTATGAATATCATTTTTTGTCACTTCTCCATTGTTTCCATGCCTACAAAGTCCGACCTTTGGCTACTTTAGTAGTAGTACCTTTCCCTGTGTCAAATATAGGGCAACCAAGGAGAGACCAGAGGATAGTGTTGTATAGCCCCAGTCAGTGCTAACTGCAGCTGGACTAGACCCCAGAGAGGCAGAAAGATGCCCCAGAAGAAATCCTGCTAGAATAAGAGCGATCTACCTCTCATCTGCCTCATTCTACAAAAGGGATCATGGCCTAACCATCATCTGCCATAATCCAGGCAGGACAGCATGGCTTGCATCTCATTTGCCTCCATCCAGCCTATGAGAGCAGGCATCAAAGAGTGGACTGCATTCTAGAAGCACATATTCTGGATGTCAGATTGGTGAAGGGCCTTAGGCCATCCTTTGTGTGTTGAAATTTCTTTGTTTTTTTTTTGTTTCTTTTTTTTTCCACTTCTTAATTGTTTGAGTCAAACACATGGATCAATAGAACCTTTCTCCAGTTCACAAGTGTTCTCAACAGTATCACAATTGTTTAAATCAATACAACTCGTAAACACATAAGACTCAAAGTTACTAAGTAACCAGCCTAAAACAAATACAAAGTGACAATCTGTCAGAAACCATGAATCAGACCGAGACAGAAGTACAGTTAAATTACACTTGTTTAATAATAATAATAAAAAAGGTAAACAGAGTAAACCTATTCAAAACATATTCAAAACATAGCCAGAGTTCAGTAACCGGAACGGATAGTCAGACAAACCAAAACGTCAGGGAGCCAGAAGGAATGTCAGCCAAGCAAGTCTTTAACAGGAACACAGGAGAGCATCTCTAGAGATGTGACCAAGGAAAAGGTAGAGATCATCTGGATTGGACGGCTTAAGTAGGCAGGACCGACGAGCAGGATCATCAACAGGTGAGTCACTGTGGAGAGATAGGAGCTCGCAGTTAGCCGACAGCTGACCGGCCAGCTCAGTGAAGGGAGGGCTGGGCCCAGCCCTGACAGTACCCCCTCCTCAACAACCCAGCCCCCTTGGAGGACCACCAGGCTTGAGGAAAAACGTCTATGGTAATCACGGAGAAGGACAGGGGCATGTACGCCCGAGGATGGGACCCAAGAGCGTTCCTCCGGACCATACCCTTTCCAATGCACCAGGTACTGTATGCGCCCACGGAACCTACAGGAGGCAACAATGGATTGTACTTCATACTCCTCATGGTTCTCAACCTGAACAGGGTGAGGATGTGGCACCGAGGTGGTAAAGTGGTTGCAGACCAAAGGTTTTAATAAGCAGACATGAAATACATTTGAGATACAGATATTAGAAGGAAGGTCTAATGCATAAGACACTGAGTTAATCCTGAATACGGAAAGGCCCAATAAACCCAGGAGGGAACTTCAGAGAGAGAACACAAAGTCGGATGTTGCGAGATGACAGCCAGACTCTGTCCCCGACCTGGTAGGAAGGAGCAGGCAGGCGTCTGTGGTCAGCATGGAGTCTGTACCTATCATTAGCATGTTGTAAAGCCTCCTGGACTTGTGCCCAAGTGGAACGAAGACCACAGAGATGCTCCTCTAATGCAGGAAAAAGAGTCAGGAAACATGGAAGGTTGTAAACCATAATTCGCCATAAATGGGGACAATCGGGAAGCAGAATTCAAGGCACTATTGTGAGCAAACTCTGCCCACGGTAAGAGGTCTGACTAGTTGTTATAATGGTCAGAAATATAGCAATGTTGGAATTGCTCCAAGGACTGATTGGCTCATTCTGCTGCCCCATTAGACTCAGGGCCGTCTTTAAGGCAGGGCAAAAGGGACAGCTGCCCTGGGCCCTGTCGTTGTTGTAGGGCCCAAAGCAGCTGCCTCATACTTGCCAACTATCCCAGTTTAAATTCCCTCCCCCAAGGTTTTAGTCCTGTGCTGTGTCCTGATATCTCAGTGTGAAGTTCTGTTACTAATGCTGCCCAGCTCTGCCCTATTGTTGTGTACAGATGACTCACCTTCAGACCCTGTGTTTACATGTAAATACCGGCATTGATATGTAAATAGCAGCTGCATGTATATGTAAATAGCGGGCGGACCAGCAGCATTCATATGTAAATATTCATATGTATATCATGCTCCCCTGAGGTTATATCCACCATCACCTATGCTGAATGCTGCCCACTGGGGAGATAAAAGAGCATGCTTGAAAGTCCTGCCTACAACTGTGGTCATTAAGCCTAACACCAGCCTGTTCTGCAAAGGTAAGCAAATTAGTGGGGGGAGGGTAGTGTGGGGTGTGCAAAGGTAGGGAGAGAAGGAATTACAGTTTGGGGTGCACAGGTGAGCAAGGAGGGGATGTATGGAGGAAAGGAAGGTGGCTGCAAAGATAAGCAGAGGAGGTAGGTAGAGTTAAAGGGTAAGGGGAGTGGAGAGGATGGGGGAGGTTTGGGGTGCAGAGGTTAGCATGGGTTTTGGGATGCAAAGGTGTGCTGATAGGGTGGATAAAGATGTAGGTCACGTGTAGGGCAGCCCATTCATTTCAATGGGCTGCTCTATGCGCTACAAATGTGGAAGAAAGTCCCAAACCATTTTTCAAAATTACACGGTGCCAAGGCACATGTCAGCAGATGCGTGAGGGTGTCATTAACAATTAATGGCACTGCTGAGTATCTGCTAAAGGGCAGCACATTTCTGTGGTGTCAGGAAATAGATTTTGCATGCATTCCCAACACACACACAAATGTGAATGCAGGCTAAATGTCCCCCTTACATGGTCAGTGTAAATCCCTCTTTACATTGGTGGTTACTGTGAATGCTTCTATTAAATAAGTGGTCAGTATAAACCCCTATTACAGTGGTGGACAGTGTTGGAACTCCTCTTTATATTG
The DNA here is from genome assembly GCF_042186555.1 of Aquarana catesbeiana. Classification (NCBI taxonomy): domain Eukaryota; kingdom Metazoa; phylum Chordata; class Amphibia; order Anura; family Ranidae; genus Aquarana; species Aquarana catesbeiana. The sequence goes on from NC_133325.1 coordinate 709,309,718, forward strand.
GTAGTCTGTAAAAAAACAAAATCAGCATTGCCATTGATCACACCCTCCCCCCAGCACTGCCAATGATCCCAGGAGTCCTAGGATCCCTAGGGGTCCCCTCACATCCCCAGTCCATGGTGTGCAGGCAGTGAGGAGATGATGTGCTGTGATCTCTAGCAACCAATCAGTAAACAGTATTGATGTACAGTAATCTCTAGCAACCAATCAACAAGCAAAAATCACATGCTGTAACCTCTAGAAACCAATCAGTGAGTGGTAATGATACACTTTAACCTCTGGCAACCAATCGCAATCGCTGCCTGATCTGTTTCAGTAAACTGATTTTGAGTCTAGCTGCTATTTATTGTATGTCTCAGAGCAGGTGGAGAGCGAAACTGCATGGAGGGGGCCCAAGAAATTTTTTTGCCCAGGGTCCAATCAATCATAAAGACGGCCCTGATTAGACTGCTGGTGACACGCAGAGGAGAAAGCAAGCTGTATTCCCAACTGCGCTCAAAAGGCTCACCAGAACCGGGACACAAACTGACTACCCCGGTCAAAGACAATCACCTTAGGTAGCCCATGTAAGCGAAAGATCTCCCAAGCAAAAATGGAAGCCAGTTCCTTAGAAGTGGACAACTTCTTAAGTGGAATACAATGAGACATTTTCTATGCTTCAGTGCACCACTCTATAGAAGGCAAAAAAGCTGGGATCATGTGAGATCGTATGTCTCTTCTCCTTGAGCCAGACCAGCTGTCTCCAGCATCGTCCTGTCCCCTCCCCTCCCCATCGATACAGGGATGTGACGTCTCTTCCTCAGGGAGATCCCCTTTGAGGAGGAGCCTCACATCCCTGTATCCCCCTGGAACCCCTTGAGGAAGATACGTCACATGCGTAGGGGAGGGGACAGTGTGGTGCTGGAGACAGCTGGTCTGGCTCAAGGAGGAGAGACATACGATCTCACACGATCCAAGCATTTTTGCCTTCTATAGAGTGGTGCACCGAAGCACCAGTTCCATGTGAGTACCCCAGACTGGGGCTTGTGTTTAATAAAATTTTATATACTAAAACGGTATCCCACTATCCAACCTTTTTTTTGATCCTACATGTACAGGCGGTCCCCTAGTTACAAACATCCGACTTACAAACGGCTCCTACTTACAAACAGAGGGAGGCAACAGGAAGTGAAAGGAAATCTACCCCAGGAAGGGAAATTCACTCCTGTAAGAGTTATAATGGGAAAAAGGTACCTCCACTGAAGCTTTATCAGCAAGGCTTGTTTCCACAACAACCCCACATTTTCAAAATCCAATTGTCATTGGGACAGAAAGTGAGATGAAATCTTCTGAACAGGGGCACAGACAGCAAAACAAACCTTACAGGGGTGCAGTAGCGGAACTACAGCCATAGCGACCCACGCGGGTGCTATGGGGCCCCGCAGTCTAGTAGGGCCCCATGAGTCGGCGTGCAAGTGAGCGGGCTTTGGGTGAGCTGCCGAGCTGCCTGTCTGTTCGGCGCTCGTACAGTCACACTGACTGTGCAAACGGACGCAGCTGGGCGGCTTGGTGTGCAGGTGGGGGAACGTACGGGACACTGCTAGCTGGGAGGCTTGGTTGGTGGACTGGTCAATCAGCGGGTGGCGGAGCAGAGAGATGACATCATCTCTGACTGCCCAGGGACCCGCCCTGCATCCCGGCAGTTCCGCCCTCACTCACTGTGCAGGCAGCAGAGAGGTTACATCATCTCTCTGCTGCCTGACTCAGGCTGGGAAACAGGAAGTGTCAATCCCCATTCCCCACCTTAGCAGGAAAGTGACAATCTGCTAGTTGTGGCAAGTGGACAATCTGCAATGTGTGGCAGGTGATGTGGCAAGTGGGCAATTTGCAACGTGTGGCAGGTGACGTGGCAAGTGACAATCCGCAACTTGTGGCAAGTGGACAATCCGAAATGTGTGGCAGGTGATGTGGCAAGTGGACAATCCACAATGTGTGGCAGGTGACGTGGCAAGTGGATAATTTGCAACATGTGGCAGGTGACATGGCAAGTGGACATTCCGCAATGTGTGGCAGGTGACGTGGAAAGTGGACAATTTGCAACGTGTGGCAGGTGACGTGGCAAGTGACAATCCGCAATGTGTGGCAGGTGACGTGGCAAGTGGACAATCCGCAATGTGTGGCAGGTGACGTGGCAAGTGAACAATCCGCAATGTGTGGCAGGTGACGTGGCAAGTGGGCAATTTGCAACGTGTGGCAGGTGACATGGCACCTGACAATTCGCAACTTGTGGCAGGTGACAATCCACAACTTGTGGCAGGTGACGTGGCAAGTGGACAATTTGCAACATGTGGCAGGTGATGTGGCAAGTGACAATTCGTAACTTATGGCAGGTGACAATCCACAACTTGTGGCAGGTGATGTGGCAAGTGGACAATTTTCAACGTGTGGCAGGTGATATGGCAATTGGACAATCCGCAATGTGTGGCAGGTGACGTGGCAAGTGGACAATCCGCAACTTGTAGCAAGTGACAATCCGCAATTTGTGGCAGGTGACGTTGGCAAGTGACACGCTCAGGGCTCCAACTGATTCTGCATTATGGTGAGTTGAACTATTTCATTTCATATAACAATGTAATAATAGAAATAATGTGTTTCAATCATCCTGACACCATACCAACCATGGTGCCGTGATGATTGAAGTGCCAACATTCATTGTCCATTTTTTTTGTGGGGGGGGGGCCCATACAACATTTTGCTATGGGGCCCTGTGATTTCTAGTTACACCCCTGTAGGGGTGTTAACCCTTTCCTATGCTATTCAAAAAGCTTAAAAATATTTTTTTTGGCTGGAGCTACACTTTAAGAATGTAGGAGTCGTTTGTAAGTAGGATGTTTGTAACTGTTTGTCTGTACATGTAGGATAACAAAAAAGGCTGGATAGTTGTCAGGAAAGGTTTCATCTGCTGGTGGCACTGTCAGACCTTTGGGCCGCAGTAATGGTGTCTCCCAGCAGTCTGCAGTCGACATCATCTCCTGCAATCAGTCTCAGGTGACGCCTGATTGCAGGAGATGATGTCGGCTCCAGACTGCTGGGAGACACCCGCTGGTCGACACCATTACTCCTGAATCTGTACCTGTACCATGTGACCTGTTATCCTGCACCTTGTGTCCTGTGTTCCTGAACCCTTCATGCATCCCTGGACCCCTGTCTTTGCAGACTTATCCCTTCCTCCTGTTGCCTGCTCCCTGTTCAATCTGGCTGATCTCTTGTGTATGACCCTGGCTTGATTACGTTTATGATTAAATCTCAATCCTGTACTCACGTTTGGTTTAGAGAGTTATTTTCGTGTGTCACCGTGGTTGTTTGCTGGTTTGCTTTATTGTTTATGACTTATCCTTTTAATAAATATTACTTTTTCACTTTACAGGCGTTTGGTTCACTCTGTTGCAGTGCACACAGTTCTGGTCGCTCCTTGTTCATGATTTTATGGGACGTGATCAATGCCAGCAGCTTTCCATATAGTTAGTGGTAGCTCGCAAGATTTTGTTACTTAGATCTTTTTAGTTATGTTAGAATTAGAATGACATCTAGTGTTCAAAAAAGGAATAGCATTCCTTATTGGATATAATACAATGAAACTACTGTTTTGCAAATAGACCTTCACCCTAAAGAAAAACTTGTTTTTCCCACCTCCTTTTTGTGTTCTTGTGCTCCCCATGACACATCTGTGCATGCATGGGTTCCTTTTGCATGCACAAAGACAGTGAACCCCCCCCCCCACCACCACCACATGCAAAAATATGCTGCAGGGATCTGCTGGGACCCGAAGGCCAGGCTGGGCCTTTCAGCATATCTTCATATACAGATATAACATACCAAGTGGCATCACCCTCACGTAGGCAACTACATCTAAAATCAGATTGCAAAGAATTTTCTTTTCATTATCACAATGCTTTATTTATTTTTTTCAGGTTTAAATTACCATTTTTTTTATTCTGGGATTGAGGGCTAGCAAAATAAGCAGCTTTGCATTTTCATGCAAAGTCTGCTTTAATTCTCTTTTTTCTCTCCAACATTTGACACTCAGTGTACATCTAGTAGCAGAAGTGAAGAATGAATGGAAGATTTGCTGAGAGGATTTAGAAAGCTCTCAGCAGCTCAGGTGGCACCCAGACATCTCATCTTTCTCTGCATGTTCTTGAATGCCTTGTACATGATAGTGATCGCTCTGCAGGTACAGTACACAACCACTGATGGAAAACCCTGATCTTAATTTTCAGAAAAGTAATTAGATTGCGTGACTGAGAGAAGTGGTGTCCTATGTAAAAAAACTGGGCAGCTCAAGTGCTAAATAAATAATAACAGAGGAAAAAAAAAGGAAGAAAATATAACCGTAACGGATGGGCTATCATAGTAAAAATATTATAATGTCTTCTATATGGTTCTAAATTAATGTGACACTGAACAATAAGCAATATCCTTATTCTCCAAAAGTAACCCATACACATACAAAAAATGACAAACTCTGGTAGAAAAAAAAAATACAAAACCTAAATTAGGTATGTAAAAAAGGTAAAAAAAAACCTTCTGCCTTTACAGACATAACAACTTAATAATGTATACAAATAATGATCTTTAGCAAAGAACATATATTCCACATTTAATAATTGCACTACCAAAATTAGTGTGTGCTATAAATTTTCTCCAGTATTGCTCCTATTTCTTCTTGCTGGAAGCTGCAATTTTGCTGAACTCAGAGCCCTTGAACAGCAGTAAATCCTGAAGCGGATTTAACATTAAAAAAAAAAAAAACTGTTACATTCCTGGAATGCTGGGATTGCTAACTGTCACATTTGCTTGTGTCCTCAACCAAACTGTCAAACCATCAAATGGCTGGTGTCATAACTGATCACATGTGTAGCACCATGGCAGCTGCAGATCAAACAGAAGCAGTTTCCTTGGTTGTAAAGAATAGGAGGGTTTAATTCACTTTAAGGCTGCCAGCAGATTGGCCTCTACAAATTCAGCAGTGCCTAAAAATTGAGAGCAACTGAGCATGTGCAGAGCAGGGCGAGACAGATTTCTAACAGAATAGACACTTATGTTTAATGTTTTACATAGCTATACCTGCAAAAAAGACCAGCCTGAAGTGATCTAGCAGGACTTCATTTTCTGACTAAAGTTCCACTTTAAGTAAAGTTGTATCAACTGTTTTAAGCCTGGTCTGAAGTTATTTAAAGGGATGCATGATGGTTCCAGGCATATTAAAAGAATTAGGATCAGTAAAGCACATGTGGGGTATGAAGTAAAGCTACTACAAAAGGTCTATTTAGCAAGCCTAGTCTGAGAAGTAATGCAGTTGCTATGGGTAACCAAGAACTAATGCAAGGTACATTGCAGCTACTTGTTAAGCATGGTATCTGGTGCAGGTGATGGGTACTCCGGTAGTGAGGGGATCAGTGTTCTGGTTCCCTCGCCAGCAGTCAGTCTCCCATAGAAACCGGGACCAAATTCATGTTGCAGAGCTCCATAGCCCGGTCACATGGTACAGGAAAGAAGGAGTTAACAGGCGCACGCATGAGGTCTGCGATAAGTGCACAGCGAACCCCATACTGTCACTGGGAGTGAGGGGGCAGAGGTATGCAGGACTGGTGGAGAGGGTAGGCTTAGCAGTGTAAATGTTACATACATTAGGCAACGGTGTGTAGTAACATGGGACAGCACTTTTCAGAGAAATTCTGTTTTATTACTGCACATAGCCACGCGGCTCATCTCTAAGTTGGGAGACTGCCTTAATGTTTGATTTCCACATGACCGCAGTCCCCACTTGGTCCCAGGCATTAGTGAGCATGTTCACGGCAAAAGGTACCCCCACGTGCAGGGTGAGTGGCCCCCCCCACAAGCAGCCACTATTCCCATATACACCATTCATTCCAGCTGCAAGAATACGCTGATTCTTGGCACTGGAATCCAACATATAAAATGTAAGGCTGCTGTAAAGGAGGCCTAAAGATTGCTGTATAAGGTATCTCACAAATAGCGATGGGCACGATGTTCGAGACGAACATAAGTTCGACTCGAACATCAGCTGATTGTTCGTAGAGCAAGCGAATATATGGGGCGCTCGCGAGGCTAAGGGGCTAAGTCCACGCCCCACACACTATATAAGGCTGCTGCTTACACGACGGCCGTATATAGTGAATGAATGAAGATTAGGCAGGTACTGTAGTGTGCAGTCAGTCAGTGTAGCGTATATATAATACAGTTCAGAGTATATCGTGCAGTCAGTGTAGTATATACAGTATCTCACAAAAATTAGTACACCCCTCACATTTTTTGTAACAGTGTAATTTGCTGTCCCCTCAAAATAACTCAACACACAGCCAATAATGTCTAAACCGCTGCCAACAAAAGTGAGTAGACCCCTGTGAAAATGTCCAAACTGGACCCAAAGTGTCAATATTTTGTGTGGCCACCATTATTTTCCAGCACTGCCCTAACCCTCTTGGGCATGGAGGTCACCAGAGCTTCACAGGTTACCACTGGAGTCCTCTTCCACCCCTCCATGACGATATCACGGAGCTGGTGGATGTTAGAGACCTTGCGCTCCTCCACCTTCCAGTTGAGGGTGCCCCACAGATGCTCAATAGGGTTTAGGTCTGGAGACATGCATGTCCAGTCCATCACCTTTACCCTCAGCTTTTTTAGCAAGGCAGTGGTCGTCTTGGAGGTGTGTTTGGGGTCGTTATCACGTTAGAATAATGCCCTGCGGCCCAATCTCCGAAGGGAGGGGATCATGCTCTGCTCCAGTATGTCACAGTACATGTTGGCATTCATGGTTCCCTCAATGAACTGTAGCTCCCCAGTGCCAGCAGCACTCATGCAGCCCCAGACCATGACACTCCCACCACCATGCTTGATCATAGGCAAGACACACTTGTCTTTGTACTCCTTACCTGGTTGGTGCCACACATGCTTGACACCATCTGAACCAAATACGTTTATCTTGGTGTCATCACACCACAGGACATGGTTCCAGTAATCCATGTCCTTAGTCTGCTTGTCTTCAACAAACTTTTTGCGGGCTTTCTTGTGCCTCATCTTTAGAAGAGGCTTCCTTTTGCGACGACAGCCATGCAGACCAATTTGATGCAGTGTGCGGCGTATGGTCTGAGCACTGACAGGCTGACTCCCCACCCCTTCAACCTCTGCAGCAATGCTGGCAGCACTCATACGTCTATTTCCCAAAGACAACCTCTGGATATGACGCTGAGCATGTGCACTCAACTTCTTTGGTCGACCATGGTGAGGCTTGTTCTGAGTGGAACCTGGCCTGCTAAACAGCTGTCTGGTCTTGGCCACTGTGCTGCAGCTCAGTTTCAGGGTCTTGGCAATCTTCTTATAGCCTAGGCCATCTTTATGTAGAGCAAAAATTATTTTTTTCAGATCCTCAGAGAGTTCTTTGCCACAAGGTGCTATGTTGAACTTCCAGCGACCAGTATGAGAGAGTGAGAGCAATAACACCAAATTTAACACACCTGCTTCCCATTCACACCTGAGATATTGTAAAACTAACGAGTCACATGACACCGGGGAGGGAATATGGCTAATTGGGCCCAATTTGGACATTTTCATTTAGGGTGTACTCACTTTTGTTGCCAGCGGTTTAGACATTAATGACTGGGTGTTGAGTTATTTTGAGGGGACAGCAAATTTACACCGTTGTACAAGCTGTACACTCACTACTTTACATTGTAGCAAAGTGTAATTTCTTCAGTGTTGTCACATGAAAAGATATAATAATAAAAAAAAAAAAAGAAAAGATATAATAAAATATTTACAAAAATGTGAGGGGTGTACTCACTTTTGTGAGATACTGTATGTGCCACTGTGTTACATTGTCCTCTGTATGTCTAGTTTAACAACTTTCATATTTACAAGGACTAAGTCTTCAGGCATACAGGCTTATGAAAATAAGCAGGACTTTTTTCTGCCATGTTTTGACTAAAAAACCCTCCAATGTTACAATATGTATGTGTGTATTTATGCATGTATGGTGTTGAGTGCAAATGCATTCTACTTGCCGGAATATTTATTTATTCTGGCCACAGGAATACATTTACACATACATGCACACGTTTAGATGTGTTTAGATGCGTTTGTGAGCGTACGCTCTTTTTTTTCTGCCTGTAAACGCTCCTCTTCAAATGCTCCTCCCATTAGTGCCGCCTATTAGTGCACATCAGTGCCGCCTATCAGTGCCCATCATTGCCTATTAAGGCTTCCCATCAGTGTCGCCTATTAGTGCTGCATATCAGTGCCCATCAGTGCTTCATATTAGTGCCTCCTCATCAATGCCCATGAGTGCCACCTCATCAGTGCCCGTCAGTGCATACTCATCAGCGCACATCAGTGAAGGAGAAAAATTACTTACAGTCAGGTCCATAAATATTGGGACATCAACACAATTCTAATCTTTTTGGCTCTATACACCACCACAATGGATTTGAAATGAAACTAACAAGATGTGCTTTAACTGCAGACCTTCAGCTTTAATTTGAGGGTATTTACATCCGAATCAGGTGAACGGTGTAGGAATTACAACAGTTTGTATATGTGCCTCCCACTTTTTAAGGGACCAGAAGTAATGAGACAGATTAACAATCATCCATCAAACTTTCACTTTTTAATACTTGGTTGCAAATCCTTTGCAGTCAATTACAGCCTGAAGTCTGGAACGCATAGACATCACCAGACACTGTAATAGTTTACATCTTGTGGTGAACCCTCTGTATTCACTCTGGTGAATTCTTCTCTTGATTGTTGACTTTGACACACATACACCTACCTCCTGGAGAGTGTTCTTGATCTGGCCAACTGTTGTGAAGGGTGATTTCTTCACCAGGGAAAGAATTCTTCGGTCATCCACCACATTTGTTTTCCGTGGTCTTCCAGGTCCTTTTGGTGTTGCTGAGCTCACCGGTGCGTTCTTTCCTTTTAAGGATGTTCTAAACAGTTGATTTGGCCACACCTAATGTTTTTGCCATCTCTCTGATGGGTTTGCTTTGGTTTTTCAGCCTAATGATGGCTTGCTTTACTGATAGTGACAGCTCTTTGGATCTCATATTGAGTGTTGACAGCAACAGATTCCAAATGCAAATAGCACACTTGAAATGAACTCTGGACCTTTTACCTGCTCCTTGTAAATGGGGTAAGGAGGGAATAACACATACCTGGCCATGGAACAGCTGAGCAGCCAATTGTCCCATTACTTTTGGTCCCTTAAAAAGTGGGAGGCACATATACAAACTGTTGTAATTCCTACACTGTTCACCTTCATTTGGATGTAAATACCTTCAAATAAAAGCTGAAAGTCTGCAGTTAAAGCACATCTTATTTGTTTAATTTCAAATCCATTGTGGTGGTGTATAGAGCCAAAAAGATTAGAATTGTGTCGATGTCAGAATATTTAAAGACCTGACTTTATTTATAAAACTTTATAAGAAAATAACATATTTATTATTTTCGGTCTCTTTTCATTTGTTTAGCAAAAAATAAAAACTCAGTGGTGATAAAATACCATCAAATAAAAAGTGCTATCTGTCTCAAAAAAAATTATAAAAATGTTGTCACATGACCGCACATTTGTCATTCAAAATGCGACAGTGCTGAAAGCTGAAAATTGGCCTGGGCAGGAAGGGGGTAAAAATGCCCCGTATTGAAGTGGTTGAGCTGTTTGCTTAAGGCCTCACACTCTTCATGCTAATAAAAACTTTTCCATATACAGTATGTGAGGGATTATTAATAAGGTGTTGTCAGAAGGTTCTCTCAATAGACACTTAACCTATACAAAGTATTTTGCCTTAGGATATGGACCTAGGAAACATCTAACACCAGCGTGTGCTCTTGTGTGTATACACTAATCCCCTGGCCATTGATTTGTGTGTCTTCCAAAGCAGAAATGACACTTTCCATAGCCTAAGGGTAAATAATAATTTGTGTGTGCTCATACACCTGCTATTATTGTGAAGCCATTGCAGCCTCATCTCCTGGGTGTTGTAGAAACCTGTGCTGCTGCATCAGTCAAGTCACTATCTTCCTTTAGATCCCAGTCCACATTTGAACCACATTTTTTTACAATAGTGTTTTTATTAATAAATCCAAGTTCCCTGTTACAAACAGTCATGGCCAAAAATATTGGCACCCCTGCATTTCTGTCAGAAAATTGTTGCAATTACAAATGTTTAGGCATTGTCATATTTATTTCTTTTGTTTGCATTGGTATGAAGCACACAAGTGGAGAAACAAAAAGCCAAATCTGACACATTCCACGCAATCCTCCAAAAATGGACTGAACACAATTATGGGCCCCCTCAATTTAATATTTGCTAGCACACCCCTTGGAAGAAATAACTGAAATCAATTGCTTCCTGTAACGATCAATGAGTTTCTTACACCTCTCTGCTGGAATTTTGGACCAACTGCTCCAAGTCTCTTGGATTGGAAGGGTTCCTTTTCCCAACTGCTGTTTTGAGATCTCTCCACAGGTGATCTGGACTAATTTCTGGCCAGTTCAGTACTCTCCAGCGCTTTGTGTTAAAGTGATACTAAAGTCTTGTTTTTTTTCTTTTCTAAAAATAACAAACATGTCCTTTCTGTTAAAAAAAAAATAACAAACATGTCATACTTACCTGCTTTATGTAGTGGTTTTGCACAGAGCAGCCCGGATCCTCCTCCTCTTGGGTCTCACGCTGGCGCTGCTGGCTTCTCCCTCCTGCCAGGTGCCCCCACAGCAAGCAGCTTGCTATATCCACTTTGTGTGCAGCATAAAACTTTACAAACCCAGATATTACCTAGTAAAGGTAACAGTGATATCATCACAGTCCTGTATATAGCCTGTGCAGAAGGCAGAGCTGTGGGAGGGACCCAGCAGGCTCCACCCTCTATAGACTGCCTGATGAGAACTACAGGAGGGGGTGGAGACAAGACCAGTGACCCTACACAATGAGAGAGAGCAGCAGTGACTGGTCTTTAACATAGGAAGCTCCTGCACAGAGGCAAAGTTTCACCCTGGATTACTAGACAGATCTGGAAGAAATACACAAAGCACAGGCTGAGTTAAATCTGTTGTTTCTACCTAAATTCCGGGTTGGCCAGTGAATGGGGGAAGTACAGGCACTGCAGAATCTGGGGGCTCCCATTTAGGATTTGCCTGTGTAGCGGGTGCCTCATTCTGTCACCCCAGCGACCCCACCAAGCTGGTGGCTGCAATGTACACAGGCTTTCCAGCCTGAAAGAGGGAGAGAGCTGCCTGTCCGTGTCTGCATGGGCTTTTCACCCTCCCTCTCCCTCTCCTCACTGACTTACACAGAGCTGTTCACTCTGCAGCCTCCCATGTGCTCCTATTGGCAGGAGAGGAGCCAATTAAAGACACAGTTACAGCAGGACTACAAATCCGAGCATGCTCTGCTGGCAGGAAAGGAGAGACTCCATTTTGATTCCTAGATGAAAAGTTAGTCAGCACGAGGCGGAGGAAGAGACCAGACCTGAGGGATAGATGCTATCTCTCAGGTGATTTCACCAGGCAATTCAGGCCTCCATCACAAGTTGGGACATCCAGCCTGAAAGAGATGATCCCAGGTGCACATCCAGGCGCACTGCACCAACTGTGAAGCATTCCAGTGTGAGGTGACCGGTCGGGTCACCAGGAGAGCCTGCCTGTTCCAGGACGTTCGCTTGGGCCTTGATCTGGGCAAGGGGGCTTTTGCACATTTGCAGGAAACAGGGACACTGTACCACAGAAGGAGTTAATTGAACACTGGATACAGACATCATTGCTGATAGTCATCTTGCTGACACTTGTAGTGTCACAGGGATAAAGGATAAGGCCATACATTTCTGAGGACACTGTATACAGACATTATTGTCCTTTCACCTTGCCAGACATCCCAAGTCTCCCACAAATTACGGGAGACTCCCACATTTGGCTGCGGGCTCACGGACACCTGCGAGCACCGGGCGATCTCCTGGCTGAGCGTGTCACTCAGAAAGACAGAGCAGCCCGAGCGGCGAAATGTTACTGAGCTGGTGACACACCGCGGCTTCCCTTCCCAGTGTTATAAAAAGTAGACAGCAACCCTGGCTTCCCTCTAGACGTGCACTTCTCCCTTCCTACCACTGGGTGCTGCTTGTAGATGCAGGTGAATTGGAATGTGATTATAGAACATCCCTAGTTTGCTGTCCCCGAGGCTGACTGTTCTTCATGTCCCCAAGGTATGCCACTGTTTGCTAATGTATATTGCAAATAGAAGTTTTCAGTATATTATACCAAAAGTCTTTATAATATTTGATGTTACAATGGCAGTCCTAGCAGATTCCTCTGCGAAAAGCTGAATGCTGGGGATATGGCAGGTGATCTTGCCATAATATGACATTACATATGACATCATCCGTCCGCAGCAAGCTGTCCTGTGCATTCCACGCCTTGCTCTGAGGACGCTCTCCGGAGCCGGTGTCCTCCATCTGCCAGAAGATCTCACAGTTGTCAGCAAGGAATTCACACTGTTTAGCACTCAGGGATGCGTCACTGTATTATTAATACCATGCCTGTTTATTCCTACAAAATGTGAGTTGATCTACATCTATTATTAAAAGCGTTATTTCTAAAATACTGCACTCAGAGGCGCCTCTCTACTTGTGTTTTTTTGGGAATTTAACAAGACACGTGGCCACTCATTAAAATTAGAAGACAAGAGGTTTTACTATAAACTACGTAGAGGGTTCTTTACTGTAAGAGCAGCCAGGCTGTGGAATTCCCTTCCACGGGCGGTGGTCTCAGCGGGGAGCATCGATAGTTTCAAAAAACTATTAGATAAGCACCTGAGCGACTGCAACATACAAGGATATACCGTATTTTTCGCTCCGTAAGACGAACCTGACCATAAGACGCACCTAGGTTTTAGAGGAGGAAAACAAGAAAATGAAATGCAGCCTGACCATTGCCATAAATGCAGCCTGACCATGTGCCCCCCAATGCAGCCTCGCTGTGCCCATGATTGCAGCCTCACTGTGCCCATCATTGTAGCTTCATGGTGCCTATCAATGCAGCTTCTCTGTGCCCATCATTGCAGCCTTGCTGTGCCCACCAATGCAGCTTCGCTGTGCCCACCAATGCAGCCTTGCTGTGCCCACCAATGCAGCTTCGCTGTGCCCACCAATGCAGCTTCACTTCATTGCAGCCTCTCTGTGCCCACCAATGCAGCCTCTCCGTGCCCACCAATGCAGCCTCTCTCTGCCCACCAATGCAGCCTCTCCTCTCTCTGCCCACCAATGCAGCCTTACTTTGCCCACCACTGCAGCCTCTTTGCCCACCAATTGCAACCTCTGTGTGCCCACCAATTGCAGCCTCTGTGCCCATTGCAGCCTCTCTGCCCACCAATTGCAGCCTCTGTGCCCATTGCAGCCTCTCTGCCCACCAATTGCAGCCTCTGTTTCCACCAATTGCAGCCTCTGTGCCCACTGTCAGCCTCACCATTTTCTTAATAATACACAGCGCTCTCCTCCCTCTGTCCTCCGATGTCTTGCCACTCGGCAGAACACCGGCGCTCGTATATGTCACAGAGCTGGTTCTGTGTGCAAGGTCCCGCCCCCCTAGACCGACTCGTGTGATAGGCTGAACACTGATTCAATCTACTATCACACGAGTTGGTCTAGGGGGCGGGACCTTGCACACAGACCCAGCTCCGTGACATACGAGCGCCGGAGGACAGAGTGAGGAGAGCGCTGCAGTCGCCGGTAAGCCAGTCCGGCCCTGCTCACAGAGGCTTCAGATGTCTGCCCTCTGTTCTCCTGCCTCTCTTCTGGCGGTGGCGGCGGGGGGGGCATTGCCATTGGCTGCGGGGGGGGCGGTGCCGGCGGCGGGGGGGTGCCTAGCATGCATTCGCTCCATAAGACGCAGAGACATTTTCCCCCATAGTTCTGGGGGAAAAAAGTTCTTATGGTGCAGAAAATATGGTACAATACAATACTGACATATAATCACAAACATTAGATTGGACTTGATGGACTTGTGCCTTTTTTCAACCTCACCTACTATGTAACTACATCTAAGTTAAATTGAAATTTCAAGATTTCAAAAGAACGGAGCAGGTCGTTTTCAGTACTGCGTTATACCATGGGATTTTCATAAGAAAAACAGAAATGGAAGGGGCGTACACCTAGTGCATTACTAGAGATAATTTAATAATAAGAAATTTTTGTATAAAAGTGGGTACTCACAAAATGCAACTGACAAAGGGCCATAAACACAGTGCATGGACATGCACAGAACACGGGGTACAGCTAACGCATTTTGGGGGTGCACCCCCTTCCTCAGAGCTAGGCTAGTCTCGTACATCATGGGCAAGCGCTTTTATAGGGAATGGTGGAATTGAAAATTGTGTATCAAAAAGAGCCACGCCCTCAAAGGGACAGAAAAAGAAAATAAATGAATAATTATATAATAATATATATATAGAATCCATATCAAAAGCCTATATCCAAAACAAAAAACTCCACCATAAATATACAAATAAATAATTAATGATAATTCATTCAAATCCATGATAAATTGCACATTCATTTATATTTAGCAAGATGAATACAGGTGTAGGAACACATAAGCAAAAAAGTGATGCAGGATTGATAAATGGGTCAATCCATGTCTCACCTCTACATGCCTGAAGTAGCTGCAGGGGGAGGGGGGGTTTGGGCACTCAGAGGTGTCCAAAAACCGCACACTAGGATCACCCGACCGGAAGTTTTAGAATTGCCAGGAGAGGGGGAAAAACCCCAACAGACACCAGCAAGATCATCCCCGCTGTAGTGCGCCGATCAGTGAACATTCAATGTCACACAGGCACCTTACCAGACCCAGGGAATCAGCACAGTGCCAGGGGGAATCCACTTCCTGGAAACTCAGGAAGATGCCTGATGACAACAAGTGACATCACTTTCGGATGAAAAGCCCTGGAGTACTTGAAAGCCAACCCTACAAAAAAATTCTATAAAAGTTTGTTGCTATAGTAATTGGTAATCAATAGCAGCTAGTCGTTCAGAACAATGGTAGATTCAAGTAAAAATTGTAATAATAATCATATATGAATATGAATATGAAAATAAAGAAACATTTAAATAAAGATAATGTGCACAAATACTTGGATGAAAAATAAGAAACAGGACATGTTGGTATAATGAGCTCCTGGAAGGACACCCACATGAAGGCAAAAACAGAATAAAAACAGAAGGGGGAAGAGGACCGGGGGGGGGGGGTCACATAAGAGTCTGAACATCCAACCCCACATTCAGGCCCCTAGGCGATAAGGCTCCTAAGCGATGTATGCAAAAGGTTCCTCTTCTACAAAGTCTCCGAAAGCTCCTGCCAGTTTCGGCATCCTCACCCATAACTTCCAAGCCAAGCAGCCTAAGACCAGATGGATTAAGATCATGTTGAGGCAAAAAATTTAATGGTAGTGAATGGTTGTCGACACTTTTGAGTATACTCCTTTTATGCTCCCCAAACCATGTGCTTAAAGCCCGGATGATGTGGCCCACGTAAATAAGGCCACAGGGGCATATCAGGCAATATACTACAAATTGTGAACCGCAATTGATGAATTGCCGAATGGCATGGGTTTGGCCATCACTACCTGTAACCTGCTTCTTCCTATGCCACATGTATTGGCATGCTCCACAGTTGGGGAAACCACACTTAAAGCTACCCTTTTGGTCAAATAAACTGCTCCAACATTGGTTGGCCACAGTTTTGGGTTTACGGACTCTGCTTGGAGCAATATGTCCCCTTAAGTTCTTGGGTCTACGGAAAATTACATTTAGGCGTTCTGGAATAACATTGGCCAAACAAGGATCTCAGTGGAGAATACCCCAATATTTTCTGCTTAATAGGGAACGCCTTTACCAAAAAAATACCAACTTCTGGCTATCCAGCACATGGGTGAATTCAATCCCAAATGGATTATTTTGACAATGGGCCAAAAATGCCTCCAACTGGCTATCATCACCATCCCAGATGATTAGGATATCATCAATATAGCAAGCATAAAGGTCCTTGATGGAACTTATTTTACTCCACAATGTCTTCAGTGTATCTTCAGGCCCTTTTTAGCCTATAGAAAGAGGAAAAAGTATCCCTCAGATTTGACCACACCCATTTTAGCCACACCTACATTTTGGCCACACCCGCATCAGCACCCTTGCTTTTTCTTCCAGCACCTGCACAGCACACCCAAAAAATTTGGGCTGGAGCCGCCCTGACTAACCCCCTGGATTGGTATTAGGACAAGCCTGCACCCCATGTTCTGGGACACATGGATATGCTCTGACCTCTGCTTTGAGCAGTGCCAAAAGCAATCAAACACGTTGCAGATGTTTGCTAAGACTTGGAAAACATCCACCCTCTTTTTGAATTAAGCAAAAATCCCGGATTAATTCAGTCCTCCTGTATGAATAACTAGAAGCCAATCTAAATGATGAAATAGAGAAATATCTCTCCACCTGGCTACCCTGAAGGCCCCTTGAGCCCCCTAGGGAAAGAGAGCCTTGACTGATGGGGGCATGGCTAGATGTGTGTCAAGGGGAACGATTGGTTGGGACATGAGGATGGGATGGGCCTGAGCTCAGGAAATCATGTGCCCCAGGGAATTCTGGGTCTTTCGGAGGAGTCGTTGGAAGAGCTGAGAGCTGCGGTGGACCCTGCACCCTCTATCATGGACAATGACCTCCTGTTGGCCGGGGTCCACAAGCTGCCTCTCCAGGGACACGCTGACTGGGTATGCTCCCTCCTCACCCCTGAGATGTCCCCCCCCTTCTCTGCTGTCGCCTGGCCCCCCCCCGCCTCCAGGCTCAGGGGACGTACCTCCCCCCCCACCCTTCCAGGCCTTCAGACACTGCCTCGTCCCTCTGGAGCCCCTGAGGCCACTGGTCCCGCCCCCCCCCTTTCCCCTCATGCTGCCATCCGTCTCCAGAGTCCTCCCCGGCGGGTCTTCGCCATCAGTGCACACTGCGGGCTGGGTCTCCTCTCACCCGGCCTGCTCCCGGAGCCCCAGAGTCCGGCGGTCTGTACGGGCTTCTCCAGCCGCCTACCCCCCCCCCCCCCCCCGCGGGCGGGAGCCGCGGCGCTTCCCGCCGCCGATCGCCGCCCGCGGGCGCCAGCTTCCGCTGCCCGTGGTCCCCCCCCTACCCGCTGGTGACCGGCGGGGCGGGGGTTGCACTCGGGAGGCGTCCCGCAGTGCCAGACGCCGGGCACGCCGCCCGGAGTTTCCGCACGTGCAGCCCCTCCTCCTGCTCCTTCCTCCACGCTGTCTCTCACAGCTGGCGTGTCACAGCCAGCCAGCGTCTCTCCCTGTGCCCAGCGGGGCGGGAGATTCAATTTTCGGCACAGTCCATACTGCCTCTGTCGTATCCACATCCCTTTGCACCCAGCTGGGGGATGATGGTGCACCTGCCATTCATCCCCTGCAATTAACCCCTGCATTACCGGATCCCTCTGCACCCAGCTGGGTGGGGGATGATGGTGCACCTTTATACCCTGCAATTAACCCCTGCATTACCGGATCCCTCTGCACCCAGCTGGGTGGGGGATGATGGTGCACCTATCATTCATCCCCTGCAATTAACCCCTGCATTACTGCATCCCCCTGCACCCAGCCGGGTGGGGGATAGCAGGGAGGCACAGGCCGCTCACCCCCCTACCGTTCCGCATCCCCCTGCACCCGGCTGGGTGGGGGGCGGCAGGGCTGCACAGGCTGTTTACCCCCTGTTACTGACCCCTGCCTTCCTGTATCCCCCTGCACCCAGCTGGGTGGGGGATGGCGGGGGCGGCACATGCCACTCACCCTCTGCCGCTGCCCCCTACCGTCCCACATCCCCCTGCACCAGGCCGGGTGGGGGATGGCTGCGCTGCTCAGGCCTCTCACCCCCTGCCTTATTACATCCCCCTGCGCCCACCAGGCCGGGGGATGGCCTGCGGTCGCCTGCTCCCCTTGCCTCCTCACTGACCTCTGCCCACTATCAGCTCCCTGCGCCTGGCTTGGCAGGAGATTCCGTCCAGACGTCCGCTGACACAGCCTTGCCCTGGTTTGCCGCCCTGCACCATCTCCCTGCGCCTGGCAGGGTGGGAGATGTGCACGCCACGCCCGGGATGTGGGCTGCACCTGCCATGAGTCCTACACCTGGTTGCTCCGGATGCTGCTTGGTTGCTGTCCTCGGACCCCCCCGGGCTCCTCAGGTTCGGTGGCCAGACCGCCACCCCTGGACCTCCTTCCACTATCCTTCACAGATGATCCTGTACTGGGTTTTCCTCCTGGACTTGCTGTTGGTCGCCCTTCTTTGACTGCACACCTGCGACTCAGTGAGTATGATTTTGATTTGGGTTAGATTCGGTGACGCTGCCGTATCGGCATGGGTGTGTCGGGTTTCGACATGTAGTCCAGCCTCTTTCGCGGGTGGCGCTTTGTGGGCGGTTTAGCCTAGCGGCACACACCTGTCGGAAGACGCCAAGGATAAAATCTGGTGATGCGAATTTATGGATTTCCTCGCCTCAGTCCCTCCCCGACCGTGAAACGATTGAAAAATCCAGTCGGGTTGACGTGGCGGTGCGAAAAATCGAGGCAGTTTCCTCGGACAATCAGGAACTGGCTGCCAGGGTTCCGTGCTTACGCCAGAGTGCTTTGCGAGCGTTTTCCTGAGTTGGTACATCATTTTGTATCTTGATCTCACATTTGGGGTGCCTACAAGGCATACGGGGACCAGTTTTCCACTATGACACGCAGTTTCGCCAAAAAGAGGCATCAAGGAAGGAGTTCTGCTTGGATTGCCAGGATGGTAGCCTGTGGTTATTGCTTATGCTCTTTCCCGGCCGGGGGGGGCAATCGTGACATTTCTAAACCGGAAGCCCCCAGTGATCGTCTCAGAGATGCTTCCCTGGTTAGACCGGTACTCCCCCCCTTCATAGAGGGGCCTTGGCCTTGAGGGATGGTTTAGACCGTGGTTTTTGAACCCCCCCCACTACTGAGAGATTGCATAGTGGTTAGAGCAGCAGACTTACATTGGTGAAGTTGTGGGTTCTAATCCAGGTGAGGGAATTTTAAAACACTTCGGGTGTGCCGACCATGGCACCTAATTAAAAAAAATAAATAAATAAATAAATTCGCCTTATCCACCACTTGTCCTATCCTTCTGGCTCCTCGGTCTAGGACGGCATCGACAAGGAGGAGACCAGGGTCCACTACGCCTCATTTTACAAGGCGCTCCACTTGATCAGGATGGCTTGGCCTTCGGCCTTTTTCTGGCCAAGGCGGATTGCGTCCGCCTTCCGCCTCCTCCCGGCCACCCGCAATGCTTTCGTCTGCTGGGATGCTACTTTCAGGGAAGTTACTTTTTGACATGTGCCTTCCCTTGGGCTGTGCCATTTCTTGGTATGTCTTTGAACTCTCCAGTAGTTTTCTTGATCGGGTAGTTGTCCAGGCGGCTGGTTTGCAGTCCGTGTTACACTATTTGGATAACTTCCTCTTAGCGGGCCCAGCTGACAGCTGTGAGTGCCATCCCACTGTCAGCCGACAAGACTGAGGGCCCTGTGACGGTTCTGGCCTTCTTGGGTATTGTAATCGACACCGTGGAGATGGTTTTCAGCTGGCCAGGCTACTCTCCCTGGTTCGCTTGGCAATAGAGAAGAAAAAAAAAAAAAATTTCTGCAGTTGAAACAACTTCAGTCTTTGCTGGGTCAATTGGTCTTTACCTGCCGCGTCACCCGCATGGGACGGGCTTTCTGCAGACATCTGGCATGGGCCACAAAGGGGGTGGCTGCCCCCCACCATTATATCCGTATCACCAAGCCCATGACTTGGGGATGTGGCTGTCCTTCCTCCAGTCCTACAACGGCCAGTCATGTTGGTTGCTGGAGGAGGTAATGAACTCACAGCTGGAGCTATACACTGATGCGCCAGGCTTCTGTGGTTTCAGTGTTTTTTCCAAGGGGAGTGGTCTGCTGAATGTTGGCCGGCCTCATGGGCCCACATGGATTTTTTTTGCGCAACCTCACACGGCTGGAGCGCTTTCGGATTATTGTCGCCACTGAGCTGTGGGGCGAGCGATTGCGCAATCAATAGGTGGGTATTTTCTGGATAACATGAGCGTGGTGCAGGTGGTCAATCCACAGTCTGCCAGATCCCCTCTGGTCATGTCGTTGCTGCGTTTTTTGGTTTTAAAGTGCCTGCAGTTTAACGTTTGCTTTAGAGCTAGGCATGTTCCTGGAACTGCTAATGATATTGCTGATGCTCCCTCTCGTTCACAGCTCCATCATTTCCGCACCCTCGCCCCGTCAGCTGCCCCGGAGGGCCTCCCCTGTCCGGCCTACTGGTGGAACATTGTTTTCGAGGTTTGCCAGTCCTCTGGGTGTCGCCTTCCCTGCGGACGTGGGCGTTGTACTGCCACGTGTGGGACAACTAGGTCCAGGCATTGGGCGGTCAGTTTTTTCCATCTCGTCTTCACAAAAAAGGTAATACGCATGGCTTTATTTCTTACCTTGTTTATTTACTACAAGAGGTTCTTCAGGTTGCCACGGTTTTGTTGGCCATTCCTTCTTTGTCCTTTTTGGTTTCAGCTCCTTGAGTGGGAGGACATCACAAAAGCGTTTCCAACCCGTCGGGTTCTGCGGGGTTGGAGGTGTGCGGCTTATTCTCCTGATTCCTGGCGTTCGGTTTCCCTCCCTATTCTCCCCGGTATCCTTTCCCTGTTACCGTCCGTTTATTTCCCCATTTGAGACCCTGCTGTTTTAGATCGTGGGAGATTCCTTCATTTACTGGGCCGCACAACGGACAGAGGTTTGGAGCTACGGGAAGAATTGGGGTTTTACCTATGATCTCGACCGACTCTGCTGGCTTGGGCTTCACGGTTTACGCTGGCCTCTGGTCCTTCCAGAGGGTTTACGCATTCGGTCCCAGGTGTCTGGCCCCATCATCTTGATTCTTCACGCTGGAGGGAATTATGTGGGTTATACACGTTCTGTGACTTGATCCCTGCCATCAAGCAGGACATTGCTCAAGGCTATGCAGCTTACACTAATTTGGTGCCCATCTGGTCGGAAATTGTGCCTCGCCTGCTGTGGGCAAGGGAATTACCCGCCCCCCCCAGCTAGAACGCTTTCGTCAGAAAGTGAACGCTCAGGTCACCAAGTTTGTTCAGGAAATAGGGGGGTTCGTCATCAGTCACAAGGACCTGGAGGGTAATAATGATGATCTGTTGAGACCGGATGGTGATCACTTTAATTACATTGGGTTGGATATATATTCAACCTTGGCCTGCAGCGAGGTGTGGAACAGGTGCTGGCTGCGGTGGGGCACTCGTCAGTTATTAACTGATGGGCGTTTGGTGGTTTTCTTGACCTTGCCAGCAGTTAAAGTTGCTGTAATGGGCTATGCCCTTGTTGGAAATTTGGAAATAGGCTGTCTGTCCAGCACTTATGGTAAGGACAGGCCCCACTTTCCTCTTTTGGTTAAGTGCTCACAGTACGACTGTGGCTGGTACTGGTTAAATATGTTCACCACTTCCCTCTTTTGGTTAAGTGCTCACAGTACGACTGTGACTGGTACTGGTTAAATATGTTCACATGTTATGTGTTGGAATTTAATAAAGCTGTGGCCTTGCCCTTTCCAACCTAATGGTTGTAAGTGTCTTATTTAATGGAGTGAAGGGCAAGGGTGGTTGGGGATTTTATCCCTTGGTGTTGCGTTAAGTGGAGCCTAAGCCCATTGCGCCTCAGCAGTCATGAAGGCCTCTTGAGCCCCCTAGGGAAAGAGAGCCTTGACTGATGGGGGCATGGCTAGGTGTGTGTCAAGGGGAACGATTGGTTGGGACATGGGGATGGGATGGGCCTGAGCTCAGGAAATCGTGTGCCCCAGGGAATTCTGGGTCTTTCGGAGGAGTCGTTGGAAGAGCTGCCCACCCTCCCTCCCCCTTTTTTCCTATGTTTGGTATGTCACAGCTTGCTGCGGTTTTCTTGACCTTGCCAGCAGTTAAAGTTGCTGTAATGGGCTATGCCCTTGTTGGAAAATTGGAAATAGGCTGTCTGTCCAGCACTTATGGTAAGGACAGGCCCCACTTCCCTCTTTTGGTTAAGTGCTCACAGTATGACTGTGACTGGTACTGGTTAAATATGTTCACCACTTCCCTCTTTTGGTTAAGTGCTCACAGTACGACTGTGACTGGTACTGGTTAAATATGTTCACATGTTATGTGTTGGAACTTAATAAAGCTGTGGCCTTGCCCTTTCCAACCTAATGGTTGTAAGTGTCTTATTTAATGGAGTGAAGGGCAAGGGTGGTTGGGGATTTTATCCCTTGGTGTTGCGTTAAGTGGAGCCTAAGCCCATTGCGCCTCAGCAGTCATGGACATCTCACCGTCTTTCCACGGGATTTGACTAAGTCCTTATAAGGGGATGAGCAGGTCCGTTTACAACTTTTCCTTTTCTACCTGTTTCCTACTGGTTTCCTCTTGCCCTCTTGTGTTACCTTCCTTCTTTGCCCTCCTAATTCTCCCACCACTATTTCTATCCTCTGTAATACATTGGGGTCCCCCTCAACAACCTTCTTCTGGAATATAATCCCCTTTTTTTCTTGATTTAATTATTTGGCCCTACCAAACCTTACACCTCAAACTGACAATTCAAGAGTTTTTGTTATTACAAGGTTTCACTTTCATTCTCTTGTACCCAAGAGCTCA
Source organism: Aquarana catesbeiana (assembly GCF_042186555.1). Lineage (NCBI taxonomy): Eukaryota > Metazoa > Chordata > Amphibia > Anura > Ranidae > Aquarana > Aquarana catesbeiana. The sequence continues at coordinate 709,332,467 of NC_133325.1, forward strand.
ACTGACAGATCAAGTCGGAGCCGTCGTACTAACAATCCAATGTTAGTACAGTGCTCTCCCCTGCTATTCTATTTTGTTCTATTGAACCAGCCAATGCCGCCGGGCATTCGGCCAGTGTGTACAGGCTTAACGAACGATAAAAGTAATCTCAGAAAGATTTTTTGGGCACTTCCGTCAGACGGGGAACTGAATTGTTGACAGCAGTGAGGGAGAAACAGTTGCCATAAAGGATGACCACTCCTGTTATCAGAGGCCAGTATATGGAATCTGAAGAAGTACCAGAGCAGCCTTTTCACCAGCCGGGGACGGTGAAGAAGTGGGAAAGCTTCAGCAGAGTGTCAAGCCAGGGACCCAGCGGCTTAGCAGAGGTGAAGCTTGAGGATTATACAGCGGGTTAGCTGTGGAAGAACTCAGGGGATACAGTGATGACTGGGATCTTGAAGTCTAGTGAGCAGGGCCGGACTGGGAATGAAAACCAGCCCTGGAAAAAATGTCATACCAGCCCCATAGCATTAATGTACAAGCCCAACATC